>NC_064640.1:888427755-888729455 GCF_023864345.2 Schistocerca serialis cubense | reverse complement strand
GTTGTTTAGCCTGGACGGGTTTATATCGATAGTAGGTCGGTGGTCATAATGTTCTGGCTGATCAGTGTGTCTAGATCAGGGCTTAACAACTGGCCGGTTTTGAGCGCGAGTACTCGCGTCTGCTCAGGCACGTGCTCGCGAGCAGGTGCAAGAGTAGGGAGGGAGGGGAGGGAGGGGAAATGCGCGCGCACGTTTGGATAGGGCCGCAGCGTGCCTATTGAATTCGCGCCGACTGTGTAACGTTTAAAGTACTACGATCAGCTCTAACAGTCACTTCGCTGGTTAAGAATCATGTCAAGTCGCCGTTGTGTAACCCCAACCATGCTTTCGCATTTGGGAGGAATTGTATCTGTTTGCCGAGCGGTCTGAGGCGCTGCAGTCACGGACTGTGCGGCTGGTCCCCGCGGAGGCTCGAGTCCTCCCACGGGCATGGGTGTGTGTGTTTGTCTTTAGGATGATTTAGGTTAAGTAGAGTGTAAGCTTAGGGACTGATGACCTTCGCAGTTAAGTCCCATAAGATTTCACACACAGTTGAATTGTATCTGTTTAGCCGGCCGCGGTGGTCTAGCGGTTCTAGGCGCGCAGTCAGGAACCGCGCGACTGCTACGGTCGCAGGTTCGAATCCTGCCTCGGGCATGGATGTGTGTGATGTCCTTAGGTTAGTTAGGTTTAAGTAGTTCTAAGTTCTAGGGGACTAATGACCTCAGATGTTGAGTCCCATAGTGCTCAGAGCCATTTGACCCATTTTTTGTATCTGTTTACAGAAAAAGATGGTGTTGCAAAATGTTTAGTATGTCACAAAACGCTGAATTCTTTTAGGAAATTTAACCTGCAGCGACATTATATGCCGTACCACGCGAAAGACTACGGTAGTGGAAAATGTGATGGACCAGATCGTGCACAGGAAGATATTAAACTTAAAAGAAAGCTATCCGAAGAAGATCTGGACGACGAAGAAAAATAAACTGAGGCAGCTCTCAGAGTGAGTTACAAAATTGCTTTGCTTTTAGCAAAATCCCTGCACCCCTTCACTGATGGCGATTTAATAAAAGAATGTTTGATAGTTGCCGCGGAACATTTGCGTCAATCTCAAGTTGAACAGTTTCGGATTGTGCCATTATCTAACATGACCATTATGCGTCGCATATAGGACATGGCAGACGACGTCCAGAGCCAGCTTGCAAATATCCTTAAAGATTTTATGGCGTATTCTCTATCTCTGGACGAAAGTGTTGATATCACTGGAACAGCGCAGCTTGCCATATTTATTAGAGGTGTTAAAAGAGATCTTCAGGTGAGGGAGGAGCTCCTCGATGTAGTAGCCATGAAGAACACTACAACCGGAGGTGATATTTTAAGTAGTATTGAAGAAAGTGTTGAAAAAATAGGATTGTCGTGGAATTCTTTAGTTTCAGTGTCTACAGACGGTGCACCAGCGATGACAGGGAAAAAATTAGGTTTCGTTGCGCTGTTGAAGGAGAAAATGCAAAAACTGACCGTGCCGAATGAAATATGGGGCGTTTACTGTGTGATCCACCAGGAAAACTTATGTGCAAGGAGTATCACTCTAAAAAATGTAATGAGTGTTGTTGTTCGTACAACCAATTATATAAGGAAGCATGGGCTACAACACAGGCAATTTAAAAGCTTTCTTGAGGATGTAGAAAGCCAGTGTGGCAGCCTGCCTTATTACAGCAAGGTCCACTGGCTTAGTCGTGGCGAATTATTAAATCGATTTTTTTTGCCTATTAGATGAGATAAATATGTTCATGGAAATAAATAACATGTGTGTCCCAGAATTGAAAGAGCCTTAATGGAAATGTGACCTCGCATTCTTAGCAGATTTAACTAGCCATCTGAATGCTTTGAACATTCCACTACAAGGTAAAGATCTGCTAATTACTCATTTCATAGATCGAATACGAGCTTTTAAAATGAAATTGACACTTTGGATGAGTCAGCTGGAAACAGGAAATCTAGCTCATTTTCCTAAATTATCATCTATGCAAGATGTTCACAAAGACTGTGAACATTATTCCCAGCCGGCCGTGGTGGCCGAGCGGTTCTAGGCGCTACAGTCTCGAACCGCGCGACCGCTACGGTCGCAGGTTCGAATCCTGCCTTGGGCATGGATGTGTGTGATGTCCTTAGGTTAATTAGGTTTAAGTAGTTCTAAGTTCTAGGGGACTGATGACCTCAGAAGTAAGTCCCATAGTGCTCAGAGCCATTTGAACCATTTTTTCGTTATTCCCATAGTTTAGTTGCCCTTAAGGAAGAATTTGATCAACGCTTTCAAGATCTGACAGCACTAGACAGTGATTTTGATCTGTTCTCCTCTCCATATTCAGAGAATATTGAAGAGATTCGTCCTGAGCAGCAACTAGAAATTATTGACCTGCAGTGTGACGGAGAATACAGGGACAAATTTCAGAACAAAAAAAACATTTTGGAATTCTACAGACACTTTCCTCAGGATAGATTTCCTCGTTTGCACAAACTGGCGGCTACAATAATATCAATGTTCGGTTCCACGTATGTTTGTGAACAACTGTTCTCTGCAATGAAATGTAACAAGACGCGCCTGAGAAACGCATTGTCTGATCAAAATTTAAACTGCACGCTGCGCCTACGATACACAAGAACAATTACTCCGAACATAGACGCAATTGTAAATGGCGAAAAGTACAATATAGCCGAGAATCTCACACTTCAGTGACACTTTTTATTGTGTAATGGTTCACAAATTAATACGAATGTAGAGGCATACACTAAGCTAATAAAATTATGTGGCACGTGTACATTCTCCTTTATTTGTTTCATTTGTCGCAGTAATAATTCGTGAGTGATATCCCTGCAGGTGGCCGCGGATTTACATTGACTGGCGGCAGCTGTTGTGTGCCCCACGTGACTCTCCCCACTCTCAGCTCTGGTCCGGTAGCGGGGGTAGCGTGCTCGCGCTGCTCCGTGCTCGCGCCTTGCTGCTCCGCGAGCACGTATGTTGTGAAGCCCTGGTCTAGATAATATATAATTTCCTACAAATTAAAAAGCTCGCCGTGAGGTAATTTTTAACTGATTAGCGTTTAGTCTTTGACAGAAATTGGATGTCTTAAATACATTATAATCCCCACTGGCGCCGTTTGAGCCCACGTCTACCACAGTGAAACTATAGTCAGCGTCTGCTACATCCAAAAATATTATCGAAAAAAATCTTGTAATTACACACATCAAAAAAGTTTTTCATCACCCTGGTTCCCAGAACTCCTCAAGATAGACGTTGACTGTGGATATTGTATCACAGACACAGCACCTTTGACTGTTCAGAGATGTCACTAAACCCGCCCAAAGATGTAAAAAAACCAAGCATGAGCAGCGCCTATTAGACGGAGGGTGTCCGACAGCCGATCAGTTACAGTCATTCGACCAGGAATCAGGTACACGGCTCGTGTTGTCTGTAGTTCAACCATGCCTAGACAGTCAATACCGCGGTTCGAGCGCGTCCGCATTGTTACTTTGTGCAAGGAAGGGCTCTCAACAAGGGAAGTGTCCAGGCGTCTCGGAGTGAACCAAAGCGATGTTGTTCGGACATGGAGGAGATACAGAGAGACAGGAGCTGTCGATGACATGCCTCTCTCAGACTGACCAAGCGCTACTACTGTAGCGGATGGCCGCTACCTACGGATTATGGCTCGGAAGAACCATGACAGCAACGCCGCCACGTTGAATAACGCTTTTCGTGTTACGACTCAAACTGTTCGCAATAAGCCGCATGATGCGCAACTTCACTCCCGACGTCCATGGCGAGGTCCATTTTAGCAACCACGACACTATGCAGCGCAGTACAGATCGGCCCAACAACATCCCAAATGGACTGCTCAGGATTGTCATCACGTTGTCTTCACCGATGACTGTCGCATATGCCTTCAACCGGACAGTTGTCGGAGACGTGTTTTGAGGCAATCCGGTCAGGGTGAACGCCTTAGACTCACTATCCAGCGAGTGCAGCAAGATGGAAGTTCCCTGTGTTTTGGGGTGGCATTATGTGGGGTGGACGTACGCCGCTGGTGGTCATGGAACGGTTGCACGATACGTGGATGCCATCCACCGACCGATAGTGCAAGCATATCGGCAGCTTATGGGCGAGGCATTCGTCTTCATGGACGACGATTCGCGCTACCATCGTGGACATCTTGTGAATGACTTCCTTCAGGATAACGACATCGCTCGACTAGAGTGGCTAACATGTTCTCCAGACATGAACCTTATCGAACATGCCTGGGATAGATTGAAAAGGGCTGTTTATCGACAGCGTGACCCACCAACCACTCTGAGGGATCTACGACTAATCGCCGTTGAGGGTTTGGAACCATCTGGACCAACAGTGCGTTGATGAACTTGTGGATACTATGCCACGACGAATACAGGCATGCGTCAATGCAAGAGGACGTGCCACTGGGTATTAAAGGTACCGGTGTGTACAGCAATCTGGACCACAACCTCTGAAGGTCTTGCTGTAAGGTGGTACAACATGCAACGTGTGGTTTTCATGATCAATAAAAATAGCGGAATTGATGTTTATGTTGATCTCTATTCCAATTTTCTGTACAGGTTCCGGAACCCTCGGAACTGAGGTGAAGCATAACTTTGTTTGATGTGTGTATACAACTCTGAGCCATTGTTAGCAGGTTTCTTCAATCTTACAAGTTTTCTGTCGGCAGCACTAGTGCAATTTTGTCTAAAAACTGGCAATAATCATCTGGTAATTTGATTTTTATCTGCTATTTGAGTAGGCTGTAGAAATTTGCATAGTTGTTAGTATCTATCCCTCACAGTTTGTTTGATTGTAGTGGCTCGTAGCACATATTCGTACTGTACTGAGTGAAAGCTACGTCCAGTTGCTATATATCTGGAAGAAATAATATTCTTCTTCTTCTTCTTCTCCTTCTTCTTCTTGCGTTACGGCCTCTGTAGGACCACGGGTAGCCCCTTCGTGGACTGCATTTTCCTCTTCTTCTCCCAGAACCTCTTCATTCTTTCTCTTCTTCTCCCCCGCTCTTCTTCCGAAGATCTTCAGTTTCCGTTTCTTCTGTCGGCTCCACTGCTCCACTGGTGACACTCTAATCTTTTCCTGTATTCTTCTCTGTCATTGATCTCAGGCATATTGGTCGGTGTATATTTGTTCTTCCAATTTTCCTTTCCTTCGACCTTGGTCTCCAATTCCAACCAGTCCTTCCGAAGTTCAACATCCCACTTGGTTCCTGTCATTCCCCTTATTCTTCCTGTTGTTTCCCACACTCTCTTCGTCATTCTGTCCACACTCATCCTAACTATATGTCCAGCAAACCTTGCCCTTTTGAGTCTGATTTCCCCGGATATTGTTCCCGTGTTCCGGTACAATTCTTTCCTAGGTCTTCGCATCCACCTCTCTCCACCTCTTTTGGGACCTAGTATTTTTTTCAGTATTTTTCTCTCTTCTTTCTCTAGTTGTTCTGCCCTATTTCTTCCTAGTGCCAACGTCTCAGCAGTATATAATACTGCATTCCTCACCGTTGCTTTGTAGTGGCTTATCTTTGCCTCTGTGGATATATTCTTTTTATTGTATATCTCTCTCATCATGCAGAAGGCTGACCTCATCTTCTTTATCCTCTCTGTTATTCCCTCCTTGCTCCTGTTATAAATTCTCCCAGGTATTTAAATTTTTCCATCATTTGCACAGTGCCTTCCGGTGTTTCCCAGTCTGCTGTGGTATTTAATGTCTTGTAATAGATCATCCTCAGTCCCACCTTTCTGGCTACCTTACTTAAGTTGTCGAGTTGTGTCTTTGTGTCTTCTTCCGTCTCAGTAACAGCATTAATATTTATTCATTGGAATGTTGTGCTAAATACTTACAATAAAGTGTACACAGTGTTAGTTTTATACATGATCGGTAAATAAATTCAAGAGAAGTGCAAGTATCTGACGGGCTGTTTCGCGAGAGAACTGACATCACAGAAAAAGTGTCTGTCTGGCAAGGCTGCAAGTAAACGGAGAAAATATCTTCACTTGAATACAAAGCATAGGAAACAAGGATGGAGGTTCGCACGCCCTAGGTTGTCTTCACAAAGAAACAGCAACGATGCAGCACAGGTCACAAAAGTAAGGCATTCTACTGAAGGAGAAGCGAAAAAGGTTACTTCATGCGAGGAATCGTTCTTAAATACACCGACGGTAAAAGGAATCGCAACACCAAGAAGAAGTTATGCGAAATAAACGAAAGTTAGTAACGGTATTTCCACATCTGAAAGATAATTTCTATTCAAATTTCGTGCCTGTCGCATGAGAGTGGCGCTAGTAGTGTTACTATGAGGATGCAAGTCAGATTTGCTTGAAATACACGCAATAGCGATCGTGAGCGTTAGCTACTTTTTAGATTGTCCGTGGTGACTTGATCTCCGTCCAGAATGGCTTGAAAGCGAATAGACGCGAATATTAACATCTTGCTGAGTTTGGACGAGGTCGTGTAATAGGGCTACGAGAAGCTGAATGTTCCTTGTGAGATATTGCAGCAAACAGTGGCAGGAATGTAGCCACTGTACATGATTGTTGGCAGCGGTGTTCAAGAGAATGTACGGTCGCAAGAAGACCAGCTTCTGGACAGCCTCCTTGCACTACGGAGAGGAAAGACCATTGTGTTCGGTGTATGGCTCTGGGGCGTCGTATTTCACCCACAGCAGCAATTGGAGCACCACTTGGCACCACTGTGACACAACGAACTGTAACAAATCAGTTACTTCAAGGACAGCTCCGAGCCAGACGCCCTGTAGCGCGCACTCCACTGACCCCAGAACCACCGCCATTTTCGACTTCAGTGGTGTCAAGCGACAGCTCATTGAAGGGCAGGGTGGAGGACTGCTGTGTGTTCTGATGAAAGCTGGTTCTGCCTCGGCTCCAGTGATAGCCATGTGTTGGTTAGAAGAAGGCCACTTGAAGGCCTGCAACCAACCTGTCTCCGTGCCAGACACACTGGACCTACACTTGGAATTATGGTCTGGGGTGCGATTTCGTATAACAGCAAGGGCCTCTGGTGGTTATCCCACGCACCCTGGCTGCAAATTTGTACAGCAGCCTGGTGATCCGACTTGTGTTGCCATTCCTGAACAGCATTCCATGGGGTGTTTTCCAACAGGATAACGCTCGCCCACATAACGCTGTTGTAACTCAACATGCTCTTCACAGTGTCGATATGTTGCCTTGGCCTGCTCGATCACCAGATCTGTTTCCAATCTCTCGGCGGAGGTTCGAGTCCTCCCTCGGGCATGGGTGTGCGTGTTTGTCCTTAAGATAATTTAGGTTAAGTAGTGTGTAAGCTTAGGGACTGATGACCTTAGCAGTTAAGTACCATAAGATTTCACACACATTTGAACATTCTTTTTTGTTTCCAATCGAGCGCATATGAGACTTCATCGGGCGGCAACTCCAGCATCATCCACAACCAGCATTAACCGTGCCTGTATTGACTGAACAAGTGCAGCAAAAATGGAACTTCATCCCACAAACTGATATCCGATACATGTACATCACAATGCACGTACGTTTACATGCTTGCGTTCAACATTCTGGAGGTTACACCAGTTATAAATGTACCAGCATTTCACATCTGCAGTGGCCTCTCTCGTCCTTACATTAACCTGTGATCTTGCAATATTAATCACTTACATATGTTGACCAATGCTCATTAGATGGCAAAGGCGTAGAAATTGGAGGAAGAAGAGTAGGGTGTTTGAGGTTTGCTGATGACATGGTCCTTCTAGACACAGGGGAAAAAGAATTACAGGATTTGGTGGACACCATTGAAACTAACGGAAAAAAATATGGAATGAAAATTAACACAAATAAAACAAAGTATTGGCACTAGGAAGAAATAAGAAAATAAAAATTATGCTGAATGGAGAAATCCTAGAACAGGTGCAAAATTTTAAGTATCTTGGAAGCAGGATAGACACTGACTGGAAATGCACCACAGAAATTAAAACAAGGATAGCAATGGCAAAAGAGGCGTTTTATAAGAAAAGGAGAATTTTCTGCAGCGGTCTGGACAGAGATCTCAGGAAGAGACTCATAAAATGTCTTGTGTGGAGTGTTCTTCTATATGGCGCTGAAACATGGACTATGAGGAAGAAAGACAGAGAAAGGCTGGAGGCTTTTGAGATCTGGACATGGTGGAGGATGGAAAGAATAAGCTGGATGGACAGAGTAAAAAATGAAGAGGTATTTAGAAGAGTGGGAGAGAAAAAGACAGTTACTAGATGTAATAAAGAGAAGACAAAGAAATTGTATTGGGCATATATTAAGAAAGAATGACGGACTGATCAAAACTGTTTTAGAAGGTTATGTAGAAGGGAAAAGGAAGCGAGGAAGGAAGAGATTCCAGATACTGGATGACATGATGGACGGTACAACACACAGCATCCTTAAGAAGGAAGCAACGGATCGCAGAAAATGGAGAGGCAAAGGACCTGCTAATATAGCAGATAACTGATGATGATGATGACATATGTTGCCTAGACAAATGTGGTCCCTAAATTTCATTACTGTACATTAGTTATTTTTTGGTGATGCGAATTTTTCCGTCAGTGTATGTCAATGGAGTAACATATGAAGAAATCTACGACGACAAAAATTTTGCTTTAGTGGGTCTCTATGCTGGCGTAGTTAAACGAAGAACAAAAACCTTACTTGAAAGTAGAAATACTGAACGTGTTGAGGAATGCCAAATATTATCATTTTCCGCCAATTGTTCGCAGCATTCGAAAAACGCGTCGTAACAACCCCCACAAGCAGTTTATTCTCAAGAATTTCATTCGTTCAGTCGTATTTTGTCAAATGTCTTAAATGAAGTTGAACCTCCACAAATGGTGTTCTTGTGCCCCTCTGCTGACAGCCGCAGCAAGGACTCAGAAACTTCTATTCGCAATATGGTTTTGCTGTTTTTCACAGGAAAAAAGTTCGCGAATTTCGACTTGTAGTGACTTTCTTGAGGTATCTGATGAATAATATAAAAGGGCAAGAAAAACTGTTAAATGAAATGATGTTACCTTAAAGCCACTGATAAGTGCTCCTCAGGTGGTACGGACTTCCTCGATGTGTTGTCTCGTTTTGATACTTTCGGGCCTATTGCTTGAAGTAGTGGTTCATATCTATTGTTACTTGTTCGATAGTACTGAAAGAATTTATTTGGGTGGTTTTGTATCTGAACATGTAATTCGTAAAACTGGCCTTTCACCAGTCTTTGTTTGACTGCACCCTGTAATGATATTTGCACTGTTTTCTTGCTCTACATCTACATCTACATCCATACTCCGCAAGCCACCTGACGGTGTGTGGCGGAGGGTACTTTGAGTACCTCTATCGGTTCTCCCTTCTATTCCGGTCTCGTATTGTTCGTGGAAAGAAAGATTGTCGGTATGCCTCTGTGTGGGCTCTAATCTCTCTGATTTTATCCTCATGGTCTCTTCGCGAGATATACACAGGAGGGAGTAATATACTGCTTCACTCCTCGGTGAAGGTATGTTCTCGAAACTTCAACAAAAGCCCGTACCGAGCTACTGAGCGTCTCTCCTGCAGAGTCTTCCACTGGAGTTTATCTATCGTCTCCGTAACGCTTTCGCGATTACTAAATGATCCTGTAACGAAGCGCGCTGCTCTCCGTTGGATCTTCTCTATCTCTTCTATCAAATGGTTCAAATGGCTCTGAGCACTATGCGACTTAACTTCTGAGGTGATCAGTTGCCTAGAACTTAGAACTCATTAAACCTAACTAACCTAAGGACATCACACACATCCAAGCTCGAGGCAGGATTCGAACCTGCGACTGTAGCGGTCGTTCGGTTCCACACTGTAGCGCCTAGAACCGCACGGCCACTTCGGCCGGCTCTTCTATCAACCTATCTGGTACGGATCCCACACTAGTGAGCAATATTCAAGCAGTGGGCGAACAAGTGTACTGTAACCTACTTCCTTTGTTTTCGGATTGCATTTCCTTAGGATTCTTCCAACGAATCTTAGTCTGGCATCTGCTTTACGACGATCAACTTTATATGATGATTCCATTTTAAATCACTCCTAATGTCTACTCCCAGATAATTTATGGAATTAACTGCTTCCAGTTGCTGACCTGTTATATTGTAGCTAAATGATAAAGGATCTTTCTTTTTATGTATTCGCAGCACTTTACACTTGTCTACATTGAGATTCAGTTGCCATTCCCTGCACCATGCGTCAATTCGTTGTAGATCCTCCTACATTTCAGTACAATTTTCCATTGTTACAACTTCTCGATGTACTACAGCATCATCCGCAAAAAGCCTCAGTGAACTTCCGATGTTATCCACAAGGTCATTTATGTATATTGTGAATTGGCGGTCCTACGACACTCCCCTGCTCTTCGTAGTAAAGGCGCCGGTAGACAATCTGTTTCGATTTACTGCATTGCGGTACTGGGAGTAGTTGCGAATTTCCTTCGCTGCCGGCACTGTACTCCCGCGACAGATAGTCGCGCCGACTAAATCGCCTGTGCTCGCCTAGCCGACTACCGCTGCTGCAGCGACCAGGGGAACAGCCGGCGCGAAGAGGTGGCGTGGATCAGCGCGCTGCACTTCGCTGGCGACTGCGCCACCTCCTCACTCCGGCTGCACCCCTGGCGCTGGGAGGCTGTCGGCGGCGGCGCCACGCGCCGGCCCCAGTGACTGCGCCCGCCCCCGGACGGAGAAGGGAGGGTAATAATAATAATTACCGTGATCTTGTTGAAGGTCACCACAACCAACTTCAACTTGAAGTAATCATGATGGAACAAATGGAAAGAAATCCGCTACCCCAGGCCCCAGTCAACGGACTGGACTTTCCTGGTCATCGGATTCTGGGGGACCAGGAACATCATGAGGAGAAGAGTCGGAGCTTCTCAAAACCTCTTCGCAAGCACTACCTTGGCACTCTCAATGCAAACACTCTGTTCAAACTTGGAAAACTAAAACAACTGACAGACATGCTAGATAAATTTCACATCAAAATTCTTGCCATCCAAGAGACGCGCTTCGTAGATGAAAACCATTTCGACACAGAACATTACAGGATTTACAAAGGTAAACCTGCTGTCAGAAGAGGAACACCATTATTGTTTGGTACAGGGTTTGCAGTACACAAATCAGTCATGGATAACATCATAGACTTCAATTCAATATCAGAACGTATCTCGACACTGTCCTTCAAATCAGGTAATAAAGCATACACAATTATCAACGAACATGCACCTACAAATGACCATAACAGAAAGAAGCCACAAGAAATTGAAGACTTCTGGGAAGACATGGAGGAAGTAACTAACAACGTACCAGAAAGACATGTGAAAATTGTAATGGGTGATTTCAATGCGCAGCTTGGTAAGGAGAGAAAATTCAGAGAAATAACAGGCCCATACTCAGCACATATTCGCACGAACAGAAATGGGGAACACCTCATAAAATATTGTCAAAACTTTAACCTCAAAATCATGTCAACACAATTGCAAAAACCAAGACGAAAACTTACAACATGGAAAGCACCCAACACAGCGTGGGGAGAATTTCAGATTGATCATGTGGCCATATCCAAGAAAAATTCGCGGGAAATTCTAAATGTCAGAACATGTAAAGGAGTCTTCGAGTCTGATCATTATTTGCTACAAGTTAAGATTAGGCCAATCCCAAGACTGAAACAGACAGCGCACAGCAAAATAGTCAAACCTGATCCGGAATACTTGAAGATAAACAGGGATAAAATCGTTGAAGAAATTAATAGGCACTCAATAGACACATGGACAGATCTGGCGAAGGCAGTTCAGAAGACTATGTGCTGGGGACAACCACCTAGAAAACGCAAACATAGGTGGTGGAACGCAAAGTGTGATGAAGCCATTGAGAGAAGAAAGCAAGCATGGGACAAGTTCAGTAGCTACAGAAATTCAGAAACATGGAAAGAATTTCACGAAGTTCAGAAACTAGCATCGAAGGAAATCAGAAGGGAAAAACGAGCATATGACAATAACAGACTAAAAGAAATTGAGGAAGATTCCAAAAGAAATAACACAAGAAATTTTTACAGAACTTTCAAAGAAAATATTAAGAGCTATCAACCCCCTAGCCTCTGCTTCCGAAGAACAGATGGATCCCTGGAAACAAACACAAAAGAAAACTGTAAAATTCTCAAACATTATTTTGATAAACTTCTTAATTGCAAAAAACCTACAGGAAAATTAACATTCCAAAAGACCACATCTAATGCCGATTCTGATCCACCCACAATAGAAGAGATAGAGGAAATCATAAAACAAATGAAAAATAACAGAGCTGCCGGAGAAGATGGTATTATCGCCGAGATCTGGAAACTCCAAGATGAAAACATCACCAAAAAAATCCATAAGATTATCTCCGAAATTTGGATCACAGAGAAAGTGCCAGAGGAATGGAAATGTGCATTGATCCATCCGTTACATAAAAAGGGTGATAAGTCAGATCCAAACAATTACAGAGGCATTTCGCTAGTACCAGTTACATACAAAATTTTCTCTAAGGTGCTATTAAACAGACTAGAACCACAAGCAGATCTGCAAATTGGGGAATACCAGGCAGGCTTCAGAAAAGGGAGATCATGCATCGAACAGATCTGGAACTTGAGAACACTTTTGAAAGTCAGACAGGCAAGAAACACTGTAGTTACCTTTGTGGACTTTAAAAAAGCATATGATTCCATAGACAGACAGACACTCTTTGACGTACTGGAAGAATATGGTATCGACAGAAAAACCAGGGCACTTATACAACAGACGCTTACAGACACTACCTCCAAGATTAAGTTCATGGGAGAAATTTCGGAACCCTTTCACATACACACAGGTGTCCGACAAGGAGACGGGCTCTCACCAATCCTGTTCAACATGGTGTTAGACAAAATTATCAAGCAGTGGGAGGAACAAGTTAAAGGAATACAGCTGGGAAGAACACGTGAAACCAAAACAATCATAAAATGTCTGGCATTTGCAGATGATATAGCCATACTCAGCAATAATACACAGGAGGCAAAGGAAGCACTGGAATGCTTGCATGAAATAGCTGCCAAAACAGGTCTGCAGGTATCTTACGAGTAGACACAATATATGGAACGACAGATCAACAATGTACACACCATGCATACGGTATATGGATCCGTAGAAAGAGTCGAAAAATTTAAGTATTTAGGGGAGTACATACAAATGGGAGGATCAAACAAGGCGGCTAACATGGAACGAACGAAGAAACTCCAGAAGGCATACAAACTCACATGGTCACATTATAATAAGAAAAGCATATCGAGGCAGGCCAAACTTAGGCACTACAAAACAGTTGTATTACCAGAAGCATTGTACGCGTCAGAAACAACCACAATTGGAGCATCAGGCATCATAGACACAGAAAAAATAGAACGCAAAATTCTCAGAAAAATATTTGGACCAATTCACAGAGATGGCATATGGATGAAGCGACCTACCAAAGAGCTGTACCAGCACACTGACAGACTAACAGACGCGATCAGAAAACGCAAATTAACTTTCTATGGGCACATACAGAGAATGGACAACAACCGACTTACAAAGAAAATTTTTGATGTAGTAAACAGCTCAAGCAAGAAAACAAATTGGTATCATGAAATAGACGAAGACTTAAGGCAGATAGGGATCAACAGGCAAATGATAGGAGACAGGAAATACTTCAGAAACAAAGTTAGGAGTGCAAAATTTATTGTAAAGGAGAGAAAGAAGAAAGGAACATTATGGACAGAGCAAAGGAAACAGGAGCACAGCCAAAGGATGAAGAGATTTTGGGAAGAGAAGAGGAAGAAAGGAAAGAAGTGAAAATTGTGTCATCATGTGATTTTCGAGTTCAAACACTGTCCATAAGGGCAACAATGAAATGAATGAATGAATAAACTGAGTTAATCGATCAACAACGAACTTAAACGGATGTCTTACGACGTCCGCCCCGAGCAGATGCAACGAACAAAATCGAACAAAATGAGATGCCGGCACGGTACCTCAGCGTGTTCGGTCAGAGAGCTGGTTGGCCTCTGTAATAAAAAAACTGAGTGTAACGATCAACAGACGAACCTTAACGGATGTCATGTGACGCCCGCAACGACCAAACACAACGATCAACAGCGAACAAAACAAAAAAAAAAAAAAAAAATAAGCGTGTGTTCGGTCAGAAGGTTCGCTGC
This sequence comes from Schistocerca serialis cubense, assembly GCF_023864345.2. Lineage (NCBI taxonomy): Eukaryota > Metazoa > Arthropoda > Insecta > Orthoptera > Acrididae > Schistocerca > Schistocerca serialis. The sequence goes on along the minus strand of NC_064640.1, from coordinate 888,715,196 downwards.
CATCTGCAATAAAAGAACTGAGGTAATCGATCAACAACGAACCTTAGCGGATGTCTTACGACGTCCGCCCCGAGCAGATGCAACGAACAAAAAGAAAAAAAAAAGTTGTTAGCGTCAAAGGCCCGTAATCGTAGGTCGTCGGTCACTGGATCGAGTCCTGTTCGTCACTTTTTTTTTCCAACACAGTCATATTCTTTACTATTTATATTACTGTTTATATCATGGGAAAATACGTGTAATCAGATGAACTTGTATTACATTTACAATGTTATTTGGCAGTCTACAAAGTTTTATTATCACAAATAATATAATATTCATAACTACCGACTGGTAAACGACCAAACGCATAAGTAGTAGTAGTATGGGGTTCTGCCTTACGGTAGGTCTTGTCATGGGTTAAGCCTCTTCCACTTTTGTCTGTCCATAGCCAGTCTTTTCATTTCTGAATATTTGTCTCCTTTGATATTGTCCAGCATTTGATCTTCTTCCTCTTCGGCCGACCGCGGTGGCCGAGCGGTTCTAGGCGCTTCAGTCCGGAACCGCGCGACTGCTACGGTCGCAGGTTCGAATCCCGCCTCGGGCATGGATGTGTGTGATGTTCTTAGGATAGTTAGGTTTAAGTAGTTCTACGTTCTAGGGGACTGATGACCTCAGATGTTAAGTCCCATAGTGCTGAGAGCCATTTGAACCATTTTCTTCATCTTCCCCTTTTTCCATCCACTATTCATTCTATTCCTCCCTTCAATAAACAGTCTCTCCTCTAACAATGTCCAATCCAGTTCTGTTTTCTCTTTCTGATGTTTCTTTCTTCTCCAACCCTTCTTAATACTTCTTCATTCCTTACTCGGACTTCCCATTTCACTTTTTCCAGTCTTCTCCATATCCACATCTCTAGTGCCTCCAATCTTCTTTCACCTTCCTTCCTCAATGTCCGGTTCTCCGCACCATAGAAACCATATAAACGCATAAAGTGATACTGAAAATGTTTGCTTGTCCGTGATTTAAGAAAAATCCCTTATACCTGGAAGCAGCCCGAAACTACTTGTTTCCTGCAAGTTGTGACTGCCACAGACAGTGACTGTGTCAAAAAAAAAAAAAAAAAAAAAAAAAAAAAAAAAAAAGGGTAACTAACGGGACTCGATACAGCGACCAACTGCCTACGATTACGGGGCTTGGACCCTTACCACTCTTTTTTTTTTAAATTTCATTTTGTTCGATGCATCTGCTCGGTGCGGACGTAGTAAGACACCCCTTTAAGTTCGTCGTTGGTCCATGAACTCAATTCTTTTATTACAGAGGGCAACTACCCCTCTGACCGAACAGCCGGCTCTGAGCTGCTGCCGCTTCGTGTTCATAACGGCCGCCGATTTGTGATAATAACGGCCTCACACAGGTACATATTTGACGACCGAAATTATCTTGCGATTTTCTGAATAACGCTTGAGAAGTACGCGCTACTGCGTACACATTTTGTTGTCCTCATGGAGTACTACGAGTGTACGAACTTTGCAGTAAATCCACGTTCCAAACGTCGTGGCATCCCCTTGTAAGTGAAGTCACTCAAACTCAGTGACTGAAACATTTATACTGCTGATGTGGCCACAGAGAGACAAGTTTTATTCAGTTGTTCCCATTCGACTGAAACAACCGACTGAACGAAAAAACAATCTTTTTGCCCAGTCATTCGATACTGAGCGAGGTGGCGCAGGGCACACTGGATTCGCTTTCGGGAGGACGACGGTTCAAGCCCGCGTCCGGCTATCCTGATTTAGATTTTCCGTAATTCCCCTAAATCGCGTCAGGCAAATGCCGCCGTGGTTCCTTTGAAAGGGAACGGCCGATTTCCTTCCTCATCCTTCCCTTCATTCGATGGGTCCGATGACCTCACTGACCCGAATCCCCTCCCCCAAATCAACCAACAAATCAGTCGGTTGTTAAAAACCAGTCGGTTGTCCAATCACATCACTACCGGACATTTCTGAGTTATGTTTGTATGTCACCCCATTTTCACCCCCATGCCCTACCCATACAATGCTTCTTTCCAGATAGTAAATGATGTGTGTATAAGATTTGGTTGAACTGGTTCTGTGGTTTAGTATGCACCACTTTCCCTCCTAAATTACTGGGTCAATTCAACCAGTATATATTACAAAAATGTGTGTCTTTATATATGTATGCATCACTTTCCCCCCCCCCCCCCCCCTCTCCCTAAACCACTCACTGGATCAATTCAACCAAACTTGGTATATGTATCATTTGCAATATATATGTAAGTAGAGGGGTTGGAGAAAGAGACAAGGGTTAATAGGTAGGCATATTGGGTAGCTAATGAAGAGTTACTGAATCGAGTCAGGGTAAAGAGAGATACTACCTGACTAAAAGACGAGATAGATTGATAGGGTTCATTCAAAGTTGTAGTTAATTTTATGATGAACGGCAGTCTAAGAGTGAGGGGGGGGGGGGGGTTGAGGAGGGAAGTCTGAGGTAAAACTATATAGGCTTGAATACGGTAAACATGTTCAAATAGATGTAGGCTGCAATAGTTAACGCACAGATGACGAGAAACACAAAGTATACACTGATAAGAAAAAACAGTATGCCCACCTGCTTAATAGCTTATTTGTCCGTCTTTGGAATGAAATACATCACTGATTCTGCGTATCATGGATCCGACAGTTTGTTGATAGGTTTGTGGAGGTGTGTGGCATTAGATGTCTAGGCATAGCTCATGTATTTCGCGTAAATAACGGGCCGCTGATTTGCGTACGTCGTGATGGGCCCGATAGCGACCCAGAAGCACCAACAGCACGAGACATCTTCTCACGTTCTACACTACTGGCCATTAAAATTGCTACACCACGAAGATGACGTGCTACAGACGCGAAATTTAACCGACAGGAAGAAGATGCTGCGACATGAAAATGATTAGCTTTTCAGAGCATTCACACAAGGTTGACGCCGGTGGCGACACCTACAACGTGCTGACATGAGGAAAGATTCCAACCGATTTCTCATACACAAACAGCAGTTGACCGGCGTTGCCTCGTGAAGCGTTGTTGTGATGCCTCGTGTGAGTAGGAGAAATGCGTACCATCACGTTTCCGACTTTGATAAAGGTCGGATTGTAGCCTATTGCGACTGCGATTAATCGTATCGCGACATTGCTGCTCGCATTGGTCGAGATCCAATGACTGTTAGCAGAATATGGAATCGGTGGGTTCAGGAGGGTAATACGGAAAGCCGTGCTGGATCACAACGGCCTCGTATCACTAGCAGTCGAGATGACAGGCATCTTATCTGAATGACTGTAACGGATCGTGCAGCCACGTCTCGATCCCTGAGTCAACAGATGGGGACGTTTGCAAGACAACAACCATCTGCACGAACACTTCGACGACGTTTGCAGCAGCATGGACTATCAGCTCGGAGACCATGGCTGCGGTTACCCTTGACGTGCATCACAGACAGGAGCACCTGCGATGGTGTACTCAACGACGAACCTGGGTGCACGAATGGCAAAACGTCATTTTTTCGGATGAATCCATGATCTGTTTACAGCATCACGATGATTGCATCCGTGTTTGGCGACATCGCGGTGAACGCACATTGCAATCGAATATTCGTCATGGCCATACTGGCGTATCACTCGGCGTGGTGGTATGTGGTGCCACTGGTTACACGTCTCGGACACCTCTTGTTCGCATTGGCGGCACTCTGAACAGTGGACGTTAGATTCCAGATGTGTTACGACCCGTGGCTCTACCCTTCATGCGATCCCTGTGAAACCCTACATTTCAGCAGGATAATGCAAGACCGCATGTTGCAGATGCTTTACGGGCGTTTCTGGATACAGAAAATGTTCGACTGCTGCCCTGGCCAGCACATTCTCCAGATCTCTCACCAACTGAAAACGTCTGGTCAATGGTGGCCGAGCAACTGGCTCGTCACAATACGCCAGTCACTACTCTTGATGAACTGTGGTATCGTGTTGAAGCTGCATGGGCAGCTGTACCTGTACACGCCATCCAAGCTCTGTTTGACTCAATGCCCAGGCGGATCAAGGCCGTTACTACGGCCAGCGGTGGTTGTTCTGGGTACTGATTTCTCAGGATCTATGCACCCAAATTGCGTTAAAATGTAATCGCATGTCAGCTCTAGTATAATACATTTGTCCAATGAATACCCGTTTATCATATACATTTCTTCTTGGTGTAGCAATTTTAATGGCCAGTAGTGTATGTACAGGAATCATTCGGGGGATTAAATGAACATTAACACGGACCACCATTCGTCACCAACCTGACGGTGACGGAATCTTCCAGCAGGATAACTGTCCGTGTCACAAGTCCAGATTCATGCTGCAGGTTTTGAATAACGTGATAGTGAAGTCACGTTACGTTCTGAACTCGATGGAATGCATATGGGATGCTGTCGAGGCAGTTCCGTGTCCAAAACGCCTCTGCCCTTAATTTGTGGGAACTACATTACTTGTGCGTTGACATCTAATGCCATACTCCTCCGGAAACCTACGAAGGCTTGTCGAATCCCTGCCACCCAGAATCGCCGGTAAATTGCTGTATACCAAAGGCGGACTCAAACGCTAATAAGCAGGTGATCATAATGACTCAGCTCATCAACGTCTTTAAGCGCAATAAGAGTGGCGTTTCTGAACACGAATTATCCGGCTTCCAGTATGACTTTTTTGCCGATGCTGTTTACATGAAAGTAATTAACGATGACGTGTATGCACAAGTGGTTGACCGATTCGATGGATCTTGATTTTCCTACATCCACGTAGAGGCTTACAAGTAATTGCCACTCACGTGGGTAAGAGGCTGAGCACAATAAAGGTGTAGAGCTTGTCTTTTGAGACACTCAATGAAGCTATAAAGCAGGTGTTAGCACCTTTATGAGCTGTTCTGCAAACACGAAAGGAGAGATGGTCCACCAACAAATATTTTAATGTGTATAACGGTGTGCGAATTGTTCGAGTAGGTCTGACGACGCATGTTCCCTCTTACTTGACCGAAGCTGTGCGGCTTGTAGGGTTACAAGTTACCAATGTGTCCAGCACCTGGCTACCTCTATAGGCAGCCAAGTGCTCAGCTGTCGCGAGAACTTACGAAATCAATCTTGGCAGGCAGACTCCTCCTACGCAACCCGCTTAATTAACAGCCGCTCTGTATCATTAGACGCGGTTGACTCACTGCAGCGCAACGCACCCACGACTTGTGGACCCGAACCCACCGACATGTTAACAGGCGCTCTTATCCAGCCTCCTGGTGACACAGCTCGACAGCCGTCGTCACTTCTTCTCGAGATCCAAGCACCCCACAGGAGAAGGGAGACAGCCAAACTATACATTCCTCGGAAACGGCGACTTCTTCGACGTTTAACCTTGCGACACGGATGCAGAAGTATGTGAGCAATATTGGCTTAAATGCGCGCTGCAGGACGTAGATTTCAGCGACGGCCAACAAAAAAGACGTTCGCGCAGATCTAAGAGAAATTCGACGAAAACGGGCCCATGTGATGAGGGCCTCCTTATAGACCCTCTTCTCAGATGAAAATCACACACAATAACGCCCCCTGGAAGCAAAAAGAAAAGCCAATGGAAATCGGTTAGTCTCAAACCTCAGGCCACAAATTTTTGTGAGCTAAAGATACTTAGAGTTAATTACATCCTCTCTCGCAGATCTACAAATTCGCTACCGATAGCGTCTGATACCAACATATTTATTTCCCTGGAGTATACGTTGGCAGAATGAACATGTCCAATGAAGGAATCGCACGTATTCCGCTTCAGGGCAACGCATAGCCGCTCGGTTACACGACCTGCAGTTGAATAACATTTATGCCCCTTCGGGAACTAATTGCAGAGCACAAAGACGTGACTTTTACCACGGTCGTGTAAAGCTGCATTTCACAGCTTTGCATTCACCGGTAATTCGTGGCGAAGATTTCAATTGTTTAGTATCTAAAGACGATCGGCCCGCATCTCGTGGCCGTGCGGTAGCGTTCTCGCTTCCCACGCCCGGGTTCCGGGGTTCGATTCCCGGCGGGGTCAGGGATTTTCTCTGCCTCGTGATGGCTGGGTGTTGTGTGCTGTCCTTAGGTTAGTTAGGTTTAAGTAGTTCTAAGTTCTAGGGGACTGATGACCATAGATGTTAAGTCCCATAGTGCTCAGAGCCATTTGAACCAAAGACGATCGTACACTAGGCTATAATTATTCGGAGCAGTTTTATACACACATCAAAAAAAGTTTTGCATCAACCCGGTTCCCAGAACTTCTGAAGACAGACGTTCACTGTTGATATTGTATCACAGACACAGTCTCCTTGACTGTTCAGAGATGTCACTAAACCCGCCCAAAGATGTAAACAACCATGCATCAGCAGCGCCTATTAGACGGAGGGGGTCCGACAGCCGATCATTTCCACTCATTCCACTAGGAAGTAGGTACACGGCTCGTGTTGTCTGTAGTTCAACCATGCCTAGACGGTCAATACCGCGGTTCGATCGCGTCCACATTGTTACTTTGTGCCAGGAAGGGTTCTCAACAATGGAAATGTCCAGGTGTTTCGGAGTGAACCAAAGCGATGTTGTTTGGACATGGAGGAGATACAGAAAGACAGGAACTGTCGGTGACATGCCTCGCTCCGGCCGCCCAAGGACTACTGCTGCAGTGGATGACCACTACCTACAGATTATAGCTTGGAGGAACCCTGACATCAATGTCACCACGTTGAATAATGCTTTTCGTGCAGCCATAGGACGTCGTATTACGACTCAAACTGTGCGCAATAGGCTGCACGATGTGCAACTTTACTCCCGAAGTCCATGGCGAGGTCCATTTTAGCAACCACGACATCATGCAGCGCGGTACAGTTGTCTGTAGTTCAACAATGCCTAGACGGTCAATACCGCTGTTCGATCGCGTCCACATTGTTACTTTGTGCCAGGAAGGGTTCTCAACAATGGAAATGTCCAGGTGTTTCGGAGTGAACCAAAGCGATGTTGTTTGGACATGGAGGAGATACAGAGAGACAGGAACTGTCGGTGACATGCCTCGCTCCGGCCGCCCAAGGACTACTGCTGCAGTGGATGACCACTACCTACAGATTATAGCTTGGAGGAACCCTGACATCAATGTCACCACGTTGAATAATGCTTTTCGTGCAGCCATAGGACGTCGTATTACGACTCAAACTGTGCGCAATAGGCTGCACGATGTGCAACTTTACTCCCGAAGTCCATGGCGAGGTCCATTTTAGCAACCACGACATCATGCAGCGCGGTACAGATGGGCCAAAAAACATGCCGAATGGACCGCTCAGGATTGCCATCACGTTCTCTGCACCGATGAGTGTCGCATATGCTTTCAATCAGACAACTATCGGAGACGTGTTTGGAGGCAAACCAAACAGGCTGAACCCCTTAGATACACTGTCCAGCGATTGCGGCAAGGTGGAGGTTCCCTGCTGTTTTGGGGTGGCATTATGTGGGGCCGCTGGTGGTCATGGAAGGCGCAGTAACAGCTGTACAATATGTGAATGCCTGCCTCCGATCGATAGTGCAACCATGTCGGCAGCATATTGGCGAGGCATTCGTCTTCATGGACGACAATTCGCTCCCCCATCGTGCACATCTTGTGAATTACTTCCTTCAGGATAACGACATCGCTCGACTAGAGTGACCAGCATGTTCTCCAGACGTGAATCATATCGAACATGCCTAGGATAGATTGAAATGGGCTGTTTATGGACGACGTGAGCCACCAAACACTCTGAGGGATCTACGCCGAATCGCCGTTGAGGAGTGGGACAAGGTGGACCAACAGTGCCTTGACGAACTTGTGGATAGTATGCGACGACCAATACAGGCATGCATCAATGCAAGAGGACGTGCTACTGGGAATTAGAGGTACCGGTGTGTACAGCAATCTGGACCACCACATCTGAAGGTCTCGCTGTATGGTGGTACAACACACAATGTGTGGTTTTCATGAGCAATAGAAAGGGCGGAAATGATCTTTGTGTTGATTTCTATTCCAATTTTCTGTACAGGTTCCGGAACTCTCGGAACCGAGGTGATGCAAAACTTTTTTTTGTGTGTGTATATTAGTAGTAGAGATGGCATGCGAAGACGTTTGGCGACGTTTGGAACCAAATACTGCCGCCAACACGAAAGTTACAGCGAGGTACTGCGCTCAGCTTGAAAAACCCCACACCAGGGCGCAGATCTCCACGGCGGACGGCCTACCAGTAGAGGTTTATGTACGCTACTGGCAGCTCTTCCGTAACTTCCTTACGGAGATGATTAACGAACTGCTTCAGGAGACACTCATACCAGCGAAATTCACTCAGGGAAGGCGACGACTGTAATAGCCCTAAGGTCGATTACATAGCCAAACTGTGATTTCAACTTGCTGACGCGCAGTCTTAGCATAGACTGAAACATCTTTTATCGTGTGTCTCACGATGCTGCCAGCACAGTGCCACTGTAATCTCAGTATTGATGACGAACTTTTTAGCCCATTACAGAGACCTAGTATATATGACTTGGCAAGTGCAAATGTCAAGCGCCAAAACATTTTTAGAGCTAGCAAGTGTGTATGATCGAAGAGATTATGGTTGTCTGTTGTACATAGTGTATACTCTCGGGTTTCATTCTACCTTCGCTGACCTCATCACCTCATACATCAGCGGCACACCCTCGAGAGTAAAACTGAGTGAAATGCTGACGAATCCAATTCCTTTTCCTAAAGGACTTCGACATGATTGCCCATTATCCGCTAAATTTGTTAGCGCTGGTCACAGAACCCCTGATAAGACATCTTCACCACACAGTAACGGGCAGCAAAGAAAACTATTTGCTCCAAAGTATTTGAACACATATTAGTGGACGCTAATATGCGGTCCCCCTTTATGACGATTTGAACTCTGCTGCGGACACTTTCAGGCAGGTATCTGAATTTTTATGGAGGAATGGCAGCGCATTCTTCCTCTAGAGCCGAAACCAGAGAAGGCAGTAGTGTTAGACGCTAGGGCCTGCAACGAGGTCGACGTTCTAACTCATCCCGAGGGTGTTCCATTGGGTCCAGGTGGGCACTCTGGCAGGTCATCCATTTCAGGAATGCTGTCATCCCCATACCATTGCCTCACAAACGCAGCTTTATGACAGGGTGTACTGTCATGCTGTACTGTCATTGTCCCCGAACTGTTCCCCTATTGTACTCAGAACACAGTACTGTAAAAGGTCTTCATATCCTCCCGCATAGCCGCGCGGGGTAGCCGCGCTGTCGTGGGAGTCTTGTCACGGTCCGCGCGGCTCCCTCCGTCGGACGTTAGAGTGCTCCCTCGGGCACGGGTGTGTGTGTTGTCCTTAGCGTAAGTTAGTTTAAGTTAGACTACTGGTCATTAAAATTGCTACACCAACAACAAATGAAGATGATAAACGGGTATTCATTGGACAAATATATTATACTAGAGCTGACATGCGATTACATTTTCACGCAATTTGGGTGCATAGATCCTGAGAAATCAGTACCCAGAACAACCACCGCTGGCCGTAATAACGGCCTTGATACGCCTGGGCATTAAATCAAACAGAGCTTGGATGGCGTGTACGAGTACAGCTGCCCATGCAGCTTCAGCACGATACCACAGTTAATCACGAGTAGTGACTGGCGTATTGTGACGAGCCAGTTGCTCGGCCACCATTGACCAGACGTTTTCAGTTGGTGAGAGATCTGGAGAATGTGCTGGCCAGGGCAGCAGTCGAACATTTTCTGTATCCAGAAACGCCCGTAAAACATCTGCAACATGCGGTCGTGCATTATCCTGCTTAAATGTAGGGTTTCTCAGGGTTCGCATGAAGGGTAGAGCCACGGGTCGTAACACATCTGAAATCTAACGTCCACTGTTCAGAGTGCCGCCAATGCGAACAAGAGGTATCCGAGACGTGTAACCAGTGGCACCACATACCACCACGCCGAGTGATACGCCAGTATGGCGACGACGAATACACGCTTCCAATGTGCGTTCACCGCGATGTCGCCAAACACGGATGCGATCATCGTGATGCTGTAAACAGAACCTGGATTCATCCGAAAAAATGACGTTTTGCCATTCGTGCACCCAGGTTCGTCGTTGAGTACACCATCGCAGGTGCTCCTGTCTGTGATGCACGTCAAGGGTAACCGCAGCCATGGTCTCCGAGCTGATAGTCCATGCTGCTGCAAAAGTCGTCGAAGTGTTCGTGCAGATGGTTGTTGTCTTGCAAACGTCCCCATCTGTTGACTCAGGGATCGAGACGTGGCTGCACGATCCGTTACAGCCATGCAGATAAGATGCCTGTCATCTCGACTGCTAGTGATACGAGGCCGTTGTGATCCAGCACGGCGTTCCGTATTATCCTCTTGAAGCCACCGATTCCATATTCTGCTAGCAGTCATTGGATCTCGACCAACGCGAGCAGCAATGTCGCGATACGATAAACCGCAATCGCGATAGGCTACAATCCGACCTTTATCAAAGTCGGAAACGTGATGGTACGCATTTCTCCGCCTTACACGAGGCATCACAACAACGTTTCACCAGGCAACGCCGGTCAACTGCTATTTGTGTATGAGAAATCGGTTGGAAACTTTCCTCATGTCAGCACGTTGTAGGTGTCGCCACCGGTGCCAACCTTGTGTGAATGCTCTGAAAAGCTAATCATTTGCATATCACAGCATCTTGCTGTCTGTAGCACGTCGTATTTGTGGTGTAGGAATTTTAATGTCCAGTAGTGTAGATTACGTAGTGCGTAAGCTTAGGGACCGATGACCTCAGCAGTTTGGTCCCATAAGTCCTTACCAGAAATTTCCAAGTTTTCCTTCAGCATTAACATTTTCTGATGCGCAATAAGTGGAACTCACACAAACCACAAAAAACAAGGTCATACCGTAACACCACCTCTTCCCTACTCCATTGCTGACACTCCACAGGGCGGTAGGAAACGTTCTCCAATGATACGTCAAACGCAAACATCTCCGTAGGATTGCCACAGCGTATAACTCCAAATCATTCGTTTTGAGTCATCCACTGGCCAGTGTCGTCGCTCTTTACACCATGTCGAGCGTCACTTAGAAATGCCACATTCTTTTTAGAAGTTGTGCTAGATGGACTGCTGTTAACTCTTTAAAACTCACTACGGATTTGTTGATTTCGTGCGAATCCAACTCTCGTGGCATCTAGTTTTTAGTTCCGCATTAGAGGGTTATTACAAATGATTGAAGCGATTTCTCAGCTCTATAATAACTTTATTATTTGAGATATTTTCACAATGCTTTGCGCACACACACACAAAAACTCAAAAAGTTTTTTTAGGCATTCACAAATGTTCGATATGTGCCCCTTTAGTGATTCGGCAGACATCAAGCCGGTAATCAAGTTCCTCCCACACTCGGCGCAGCATGTCCCCATCAATGAGTTCGAAAGCATCGTTGATGCGAGCTCGCAGTTCTGGCACGTTTCTTGGTAGAGGAGCTTTAAACACTGAATCTTTCACATAACCCCACAGAAAGAAATCGCATGGGGTTAAGTCGGGAGAGCGTGGAGGCCATGACATGAATTGCTGATCATGATCTCCACCACGACCGATCCATCGGTTTTCCAATCTCCTGTTTAAGAAATGCCGAACATCATGATGGAAGTGCGGAGGAGCACCACCCTGTTGAAAGATGAAGTCGGCGATGTCGGTCTCCAGTTGTGGCATGAGCCAATTTTCCAGCATGTCCAGATACACGTGTCCTGTAACGTTTTTTTCGCAGAAGAAAAAGGGGCCGTAAACTTTAAACTGTGAGATTGCACAAAACACGTTAGCTTTTGGTGAATTGCGAATTTGCTGCACGAATGCACGAGGATTCTCTACCGCCCAGATTCGCACACTAAGAACTAAGAAGCACACTAAGAAAAAATGTTGCTTCATCACTGAAAACAAGTTTCGCACTGAACGCATCCTCTTCCATGAGCTGTTGCAACCGCGCCGAAAATTCAAAGCGTTTGACTTTGTCATCGGATGTCAGGGCTTGTAGCAATTGTAAACGGTAAGGCTTCTGATTTAGCCTTTTCCGTAAGATTTTCCAAACCGTCGGCTGTGGTACGTTTAGCTCCCTGCTTGGTTTAATCGTCGACTTCCGCGGGCTACGCGTGAAACTTGCCCGCACGCGTTCAACCGTTTCTTCGCTCACTGCAGGCCGACCCGTTGATTTCCCCTTCAGAGGCATCCAGAAGCTTTAAACTACGCATACCACCGCCGAATGGAGTTAACAGTTGGTGGATCTTTGTTGAACTTCGTCCTGAAGTGTCGTTGCACTGTTATGACTGACTGATGTGAGTGCATTTCAAGCACGACATACGCTTTCTCGGCTCCTGTCGCCATTTTGTCTCACTGCGCTCTCGAGCGCTCTGGCGGCAGAAACCTGAAGTGCGGCTTCAGCCAAACAAAACTTTATGAGTTTTTCTACGTATCTGTAGTGTGTCGTGACCATATGCCAATGAATGGAGCTACAGTGAATTTATGAAATCGCTTCAATCATTTGTAATAGCCCTGTACATAGAGATGTCCGGATACTTTTGATCAGACAGTGTACATAGATTCAAAACAATCGTCCACACGTGGGCAGGGTGTCACATTTGTACTCCAAGATGACAGCAAACATTCAACTAGTCTAGCGGATTTGACGAAACTACCAACAGTACAGTGGTGCATCCTTGAATATATGCAAGTCAGCAGCCTTACACATTGGTCAGCATCTGCACATATTTCAGCAACGTTGGCTGCACACACACACACCCCTACATACACCTACCCCCCCTCTCTCTCTCTTTCTCTCTCTCTCTCTTTTACACACACACACACACACACACACACACACACACACACACACACACAGAGAGAGAGAGAGAGAGAGAGAGAGAGAGACAGAGAGGGCCCATCGCATCCTGCTGTCATTATAAAGTTGGAAATTCCCGCTCTGAGTACATAAAACAAGACGGCAGCGCAGCTGCATATGTAATAAACATTAACACTGTGCATGATAGAAATTTCAGACTATATTGATGTTTCAAAAAGTAAGTACAAACAAATTACGTACACAGCCTCCTCCCGCTCCCTCCGCCCCCCTACCCTCCAGTTTACAAAGCCCATCACAAAAAAACAGCTGTTCACTACATATTCGAAAGCTGTTACGTTAACCTAGCAAACGACAGTTAAAGAATGGATAAAAATCAGTGTTGACTACAAAATGTAAAGTAATGACACTAATATAAGCTAACATTAGCAAATCGGAGGAAAAATGCAATAGCTTCATTTCACGTCTAATATTTAGCAAAATATATGTGGTACCATTGAGAAATCCTGATTAATTGTAGATGACAAAATAATTCAAAATACCAGCTGTACTGCAAATGACAGACAACCACATAAACATCAATATATGATACTAAGGTACATATTTTTGTTCTTAATGCTATGATATCATAATCCCAAAACTGTGTATATTATCATGCTAAATTTTTACATGTTACTTGACAGAAAATAAATGAACCCACTGACGACGGTGAAACTTCCCGAAACATGTTTGTTTAATTTGTTCAAGGCAGAACCCTATTTCTATAATCATATTTTTCAAATTAACCACGCACAAAAAGTGAGCTCCAAGCACAAAATAAACCCTGAAACCATGTCGACACTGGTGAAAAGACTTCAGGGCGGATAACAGACTTACTTTCCAACAAATTATTCTGGTAAAGAAAGAAAGAAACAAAACAAAAATAAAAAGCGGTCAGGTGCAAGACTATGGACCTAAAGGTCCCAGGTTCAATCCCCAGTTAATCCTAGGATTTTTGCCACGTACTTATTATTCCTTTCACTTCTGGCAGTGTTTGTTAATGTAAAAATTCCAGGTTGCACAGTGATTGTCAAGAAGTCCCCTTCTAACTAGTCTCAAAGGTCGGAGGAAGGCAACGGCGTACCACCTCCAGTACGACTATAATCTTCAAATCAATTTTAGGGATGACGATAGCTTGATCTTTACAACTATTTATTATTTATTTATGGTACAGCACTTTCCTGATGACAAAATGCACCGATGCGTGCAGAATTATATTTATGTGAACCTTCATGATAATCTATTATTCTTTTTTTCTATTTTGAAAATTGAATTAAGGTTATAGGATCCATATTACTATTTTTCCTTATCTTTACTTATTTCTACTAATATTGCTCCAACATTTGGATTTCTGCCTATAGGCACTCTACGTGTAGTTATTCTGTGGCATCTTTTTCCACTCCAAATGAGCCATAGTGTTCCGTTAATTCAAGTTCACGGCTATCTTTATATTAGTAATATGAAACATATTATAATTTGCCGGCCGTAGTGGCCATGCGGTTCTAGGCGCTACAGTCTGGAACCGAGCGACCGCTACGGTCGCAGGTTCGAATCCTGCCTCGGGCATGGATGTGTGTGTTGTCCTTAGGTTAGTTAGGTTTAATTAGTTTTAAGTTCTAGGCGACTGATGACCTCAGAAGTTGAGTCGCATAGTGCTCAGAGCCATTTGAACCATATTATAATTTAATACAACAATTTCAAGTACTACTGTGAAGAAACTCTTCACTGGAATAGAAGGGACAGATCAACAGAAAATACCTTAATTCAGTTTTAAACTCTCCTGTGCTACCCGCAAAACATTTGATATACTCCGGCAGACTGTTGAATTCCTGAGAACTCCTGTCCCTAACTCCTTTTTATTGTAGCGTTAAGCCCCTGAAATTCCCGTACGGATTTTTTTGGTCCTGTTGTTGTGTTTACGTTCCGTATTTTTGTGATTCTTTTAGAGAAAAGAAATGTTGACAATGATAAATACTATTTGCTGGTGTGTGTACTGTGAAACAGATGTCAAAATACCACTTTTTAAGAAAATCTGTGCTGGTTGCTCTACTACCAATGTTAGGTATAATTCTTATAACACGCTTCTATATTCTGAAAATGTTATATTTGTAAATCAAGTTTCGTCAAAAATAGTCTAGTATCGCTTTAGTGAATGGAAACTGCAAAATAAACTAATTTACTCATTCTGAAGTCACCTACTAAATTTGGTTCAATATTACAAACAACAATGACCAGCGCCAATCACACGCCTTTGTTCAAACTTTGTCACGTGATTTATGACGAGAAAACGTATCGTGGTTTCTCATGCATCTTTATCGCCGGCTAACAACGATACAAATGATTAGAGCTGCGCCGGCCGTTGTGACCGAGCGGTTCTAGACGCTACAGTCCGGAACCGCGCTGCTGCTGCGGTCACAGGTTCGAACCCTGCCTCGGGCATGGATGTGTGTGATGTCCTTAGGTTAGTTAGGATGAAGCAGTTCTAAGTCTAGGGGAATTATGACCTCAGATGTTAAGTCCCATAGTGCTTAGAGCCATTTGAACCATCAGAGCTGCTCTGCAGGCTTCTATAACTATGCCTAATTCGGTTATTCAAAAATGCTTCGCAACTCGTGCGCGTTTTGTCCATCTGCATCTACATGACTACTCTGCAATTTACACATAAGTGCTTTCTACGCAGTTCATCGGATCACATTCAGACTACTTCTCTACCGTTCCACTCTCGAACAGCACGCACGAAAAATAAACACTTAAATATTTCCGTGCGAGCTACGATTTATCTTATTTTATTACGATTATCATCATTTCTTATGTTTGTGGGACTCAACAAAGTATTTTCGCATTCGGAGGAGAAAGTTGCTGATTGAAATTTCGTGAGAAGATCTCGCCGCAACGAAAAAAATCTTTGTTTTAATCATTTCCACTCCAACTGGCGTATCATAACCGTGAAACTCTCTCCCGTATTTTGCGATAATACGAAACGAGCTGCCGTTCTTCAAACGTTTTCGATGGCTTCCCTCAATCTTAACTGATACGGATCCCATACCGCGCAGCAATACTTCAAAAGAGGACGGACCGGTGTAGTGTAGGCAGTCTCTTTAGCAGATCCATTTCGTCTTCTAAATGTCCTGCGAATAAAACGCAGTCTTTGGTTTGCCTTTCCCACAACATCTGCTATGTGATCTTTCTAATTCCTGCTGTTCGTAGCTGTAATCCCTATGTATCTAGTTGAAGCGACAATCTTTAAATATGTTTTATTTATCGTAAAACCGAAATTTAACGTATTTGCTACTCAAGTGGATGACGTCATACTTTTATTCTTTTGGAGTCAATGACCACTTTTCGCACCAGACAGATATCTTGTCTAAATAATTTTGCAAATGGTTTTGCTCTTCTGATGACTTAACAAGTTACTTAATTCTCATTACATTCAACTTCGTTCAACACACATTTTAAATATACAGAACTAAATTAAAATATCCAATAGTGGGTATATGTGGTGTAATGTTACTAATGACAGTGTCACTAAAACGGACGTACTAAACACGGTTCGGCCGGCCGGCGTGGCCGTGCGGTTCTAGGCGCTTCAGTCTGGAACCGCGTGACCGCTACGGTCGCAGGTTCGAGTCCTGCCTCGGGCATGGATGTGTGTGATGTCCTTAGGTCAGTTAGGTTTAAGTAGTTCTAAGTTCTAGGGGACTGATGACCACAGGTGTTAAGTCCCATAGTGCTCAGAGCCATTTTGAACCATTTTTTAAACACGGTTCTCCCACATTCTTTCATCAACAAAACAAAGTAAATATTCCAGAATTTGCATCAAGAACAGCTGCTAACACAAGTAACGTAGAAGGACATATCCTCGATGTAGCGAAGCAGCTTAAATCACTTAATAAAAAAAAGTCCTTCAGTCAAATTTTTTTCAATTACATTCCTTTCAGAGTACGTTGATACAATATCTCCATGCTTAGCAATCATATACAACCGTTCGCTCGACAGAAGATCAGCACCTAAATACTGGAAAGTTGCACAGGTCACACTCACACTCTAGAATTAAAATAAGGGTAATCTGCTGAATTACCTATCCGTATCACTGACGTCGATTAGTAGTGCGATTATGGAACACATACTGTGTTCGAAAATTATGTATTACCTCGATGATAAGATGCATTGACAAATAGCACGCATTCAGAAAGTATCGTTCTTTTGAGACACAGCCAGTTCTTTACTCACATGAAGTGATGAGTGCTATCGACAGCGGATCTAAAAATGATTCCAAATTTCTATAGTTCAAGAAGGTTTTTGGCACCTTTCCTCACAAGCGACTTCTAACAAAACTGCGTGCCTATGGAGTATCGTCTCAGCTGTACGAATGGATTCGTTGTTTACTGTCATTAAGTTGACAGTTCGTAGTAACTAACGGAAAGTCATCGAGTAAAACAGAAGTGATAACTGGCGTTCCCCTACGAAGTATTATAGGCCCTCTGCTGTTTGTAATGAATACAGGGCGCTCTAAACTTCCCCTTACAAACTTCTAGGCCTTGTAGAGGGGACTGAGTAGACAATATTTTGGATAGGAATCCATGTCCGGAAAAGTGCCGTTTCCGTGCTGCAGCCGTTTGATAACATGTTCGCAAGGCAGGTATGCAGCAAAGTAGTCATGGTCAGGGGTACTTACGTCGATCGGTCACGCCGATTTTTGCCAGATCGCTACAGTACTAAGGGCCAATTGTACAGTCCCCGGCCAGCAGCCGCTTAAGTTATATTCTTGGAATAGTGCGGAAAACGCGTTGTACGAACGCGTAATAACGCCTAACCGAAGAATAAACGCGGAATAACTAAACAGGTGATTCTGGCAGGGTTAGTGAAGTTAATCGGAAGCCAAGTTTTGAGAATGGCAGGAATAGTTAAAGAATTAGCGATGACAAGATTGTTTGTTAGAAGAGGAAGGAGAAGAAACGGGGACATCACACATATTATATGGAAGAATATGAACATTCCAAATTTATATAAAAATTTCGTATTGCTACTACTTTTAGATCTCATGCTTAAGAAATCGGAGCATATGAATGATATGTGAAACTATTTCGTAACATAAAACTGTTTGCTTGTAATAGGCCTAATAGGGATTTGATATCTGTACCTTGTGAATTGTATTCTCTGGCGTGATTTATATAAATCGGGTAGATAAATATGACCATTTGCGCCAAAACCGTCTCACTTATTTGGCGTGTGTTAGAACTGCTGCAATATTAGAAAGGCCTATTTCGTTTTATCTGGCAGACAGTGAAAAAATAAACGTAATCAAATCGAGAAACTCCAGCACTCTTCGGTACTATTCGTATTAACAGCTTTTTCAGTATCAGACAACGACATTTTGATTTTTCACACATAATCCCACCCATTATTAATTGTAATTTTTTTAAATGGGGGGGGGGGGGGAGGATATCAAATCGGCCGACGGGGAGTAGGAGAGGCATCACAGGACATTTTAATTTCCACTGTCCTGAAAACAGGTTGGATGGCTTCCATTACAAAATATACACGTTTGGATTCCACAGAGAGAAACACAGTGACGTGTGATAGAAGAATGCTGTGTGAAGAGGCGTGTCACTGCACTTTGGCACACTTAACACCGAAATGTATGTCTTACGTTTCCTCAAACACATATGTTTCACATACGAAACACTTCAGAAAGATGAGCGACACAAAATGTGCGAGGTGCTGGGGTGGAGAAGAGTTTGTACCTCTTTAATTCAGACGAATTTTGCATGAGAACTGGACATGCACTCGACCCCATCCTTACATACCACCTAATTGATTATGTGCGCAACGGTAACGGAAGAAAATGATGGTGGACCCTGCTAGTTGGTAAAATAAGGAGTGCACACTCACAATAATTTAATAAAAATCGTAATCTACTCAGATAAAAAGAGAACTTTATCATAATAAACAACAGGAAATGGGATTCTGCATATATCTACGAAATGATATGCGGATTAAATATTACAATGAGATTTATTATACATCAGAACATAAATGTGCATGATTATTGACACAAACAGTGGGTTAAAGGATAGGGTATACTGAAATATTATGAGAATAAGAGTTGGTTCAAATGGTTCTGAGCACTATGGGACTTAACATCTGTGGTCATCAGTCCCCTAGAACTTAGAACTACTTAAACCTAAGTAACCTAAGGACATCACACACATCCATGCCCGAGGCAGGATTCGAACCTGCGACCGTAGCAGTCGCGCGGTTCCGGACTGAGCGCCTAGAACCGCTAGACCACCGCGGCCGGCAATAAGAGTTGGCTCGAGAAAAAGAGACTCCTACTCTCTGTGATGCAACAGATTGACGATAATGACTGGAGGTCCTAATGAATCAAATATTAATCTCCCGACTATACAGCAGTACTGCAATTAGAAGTGAGAGCTCAAATGGAATCACATGGAGAAACAACAAGGTGGACTTGTAGCAAAGCGAGCGCGCGTGCTGCTAAGGGATTCAGTATAAAATTGATAAGGTCCTACAATGCTGCAGCCGCAAAATACTGTACCAGTACTGAAATCTGCAGCACGTCGTCGGTAGGCAGCGTCCTGTTGATGTAGGCGCCGACTTCTGCCGTGCAGCAATTCTGTGTCAACCCCTGGCCGCGAAGATGTCCGAGAATTCTAAGTTCTACCGTAAACGAGCGACCAAGTAGCAAGCCCGTCCGACTCCGACGAAGATCAGATCCCGAACCTATCTCTGTGATGCGATGCAAGCAGCGAAGCCAGCATTGCTCAAGTCCCTACTCTCTTCGAAAACTGCGAATCAGCATTCAGTTCTGATTCCAAAATTTCCCCACACTGTCTCAGAACATCATTCGCGCCAATAGCGACCGTTCCCGTCAATTTCGAGCAGGGCCTTATGACGTCAACTAGCCTCGGTTTAAGTTGACCAATCATGCCTCTGCTATTCAGCTGAGGGCACTGAACTTACCGTTTGACCGGCTACGAAAACAACCTGCCTAGACCACCAGCCATCCGGTGCCAGACAGTCGCACTCAGCAGGGCACAGTCCACAAGTTTTCTCCGAATTAAGAGGACAATGCAGTCAGTCAGTGCCAGGAATCTTCGTTCCTGGACGCGTCGGAACGGTAAACACATAAACTGCGGCGACACTCAGATGTCGCGCAGGTCGTTTTGCCCTGCATACAATAGGCCAAACTCGACCGACGTTAGTCGTTCCGCCAGGCGCTTAAGCCTATTGTACGAACCCCACTGAATTCAGGGAAGTGCAACCCCCAGCCGGAAACGCAGTGTGCCGCGTCCTCCGATGCTCGCCTCGCACAGGCCACCCATGGAACTAAACCAACATTCATGGGAATCAAGTGAAACGTAGTTTTTGAGCTCTCAGTACGAATACTCTCATTACAATAACCTTATTTGGTCTGTGACTACAGTGCAGTGACATAGAACATTAATAAAATCGATGAAAATGAGAGGAGACATGCAAAAGAGGGCATCGAACCCCTCAAATGAACATATTTTTGAAAAATCGATTTTCTTGAAGTTCTTGAAGTCCTATCTCAAACGCTCGAGTTGGGCGGGGTGGGAGGGAGGGGGGGGGTTGCACCACTACCAAGTTTTTGCCCCGGTTAGTAAATATCGTAGATCCGAGGCTGCGATCGGCTGATGCCATTTGGCATCTGTCCTACCTCTATGACCTGGATCAAGCCTCATTCACGTGTCTGTGAGTGTAGAGCAACTTTTGGTTGAGTGCATGTTTGCATAATGCACTGGCATAACCATTCGTGTGGCAAATCTGACGGTAATGCAAGAGCTGCTCGTCGCCTTTATCAAGATCGTTAACGACAACGTCCGACTCCATCGCATACCCCTCTCGCTTCGAGAAAGATGTCTTCGCCGTCAGTAGGCGTGACTTCGGTGCTCAAAGGAGGCGCAGCACACCCGAATTCACTGTTAAAAAGTTGTGTTTGTGAAAACTGATTAAGTTTCCTTTTTGTTTCTTTGGTTATTAATGAGTAGAATTGTAAAACATGTGATGTACTGGGGCACGCCTAACAAATTACTTGTAAAAGTGGTAGCATTACCAACACGTTTTCAGATGGCTGTAGCACAGAAACGGTACCCTTCCGGATATGGGTTCCCGTGCGAAATGTTATCTACTCAGTCCCCTGTACAAGTCCTAGAAGTTTGTAAGGGGAATCTTAGAGCACTCAGTATAAACGACTTACGAGACAATTCGAACGGACTGTTGGCAGACGACGCTGTCGTTTACCGTCTAGTAAAGTCATCAGAAGTACAAAACCAATTGCAAAATGCTTTAGACAAAATACCTGCATGGTGCAGGTATCCAGAGCTAATAGAGAGCATCATGACTGATACAGGGATTCACAAGGTCGTTGTAGCTAGGCTCAATACCGTTTCTTCCAAATCCACCAGAAACAAACGCGAAATAATTTTATTTAAAAAAGCGGATAAAGTGTCACTAGAAGTCTTCCTAAGAGACAATCTCCATTCCTTCCGAACTGACTATGCAAATGTAGACGAGATGTGGCTCAAATTCAAAGATATAATAGCAACAGCAATTGAGAGATTCATATCTCATAAATTGGTAAGAGATGGAACTGATCCCCCATGGTACACAAAACAGGTCCGAACGCTGTTGCAGAGGCAACGGAAAAAGCATACGAAGTTCAGAAGAACGCGAAATCCCAAGGATTGGCTAAACTTTACAGACGCGCGAAATTTGGCACGGACTTCAATGCGAGATGCATTTAATAGGTTCCACAACGAAACATTCACTCGAAATTTCGTAGAAAATCCGAAGAAATTCTGGTCGTATGTAAAGTAGACAAGCGGCAAGACGCAGTCAATACCTTCGCTGCGCAGTGCCGATGGTACTGTTACCGACGACTGTGCCGCTAAAGCGGAGTTATTGAACGCAGTTTTCCGAAATTCCTTCACCAGGGAAGACGAATGGAATATTCCAGAATTTGAAACACGAACAGCTGCTAGCATGAGTTTCTTAGAAGTAGATACCTTAGGAGTTGCGAAGCAACTCAAATCGCTTGATACGGGCAAGTCTTCAGGTCCAGATTCTATACCGATTAGGTTCCTTTCAGATTACGCTGATACAATAGCTCCCTACTTAGCAATCATATACAACCGCTCACTCACCGATAGATCTGTACCAACAGATTGGAAAATTGCGCAGGTCGCACCAGTGTTTAAGAAGGGTAGTAGGAGTAATCCATCGAACTACAGACCTATATCATTGACGTCGGTTTGCAGTAGGGTTTTGGAGCATATACTGTATTCAAACATTATGAATCCCCTCGAAGGGAACGATCTATTGATACGTAATCAGCATGGTTTCAGAAAACATCGTTCTTGTGCAATGCAGCTAGCTCTTTATTCGCACGAAGTAATGGCCGCTATCGACAGGGGATCTCAAGTTGATCCTGTATTTCTAGATTTCCGGAAAGCTTTTGACACCGTTCCTCACAAGCGACTTCTAATGAAGCTGTGGGCCTATGGGGTATCGTCTCAGTTGTGCGACTGGATTCGTGATTTCCTGTCAGGAAGGTCGCAGTTCGTAGTAATAGACGGCAAATCATCCAGTAAAACTGAAGTGATATCAGGCGTTCCCCAGGGAAGCGTCCTGGGACCTCTGCTGTTCCTGATCTATATAAAGGACCTGGGTGACAATCTGAGCAGTTCTCTTAGATTGTTCGCAGATGATGCTGTAATTTACCGTCTAGTAAGGTTATCCGAAGACCAGTATCAGTTGCAAAGCGATTTAGAAAACATTGCTGTATGGTGTGGCAGGTGGCAGTTGTCGCTCAATAACGAAAAGTGTGAGGTGATCCACATGAGTTCCAAAAGAAATCCGTTGGAATTCGATTACTCGATAAATAGTACAATTCTCAAGGCTGTCAATTCAACTAAGTACCTGGGTGTTAAAATTACGAACAACTTCAGTTGGAAAGCTCACATAGATAATATTGTGGGGAAAGCGAGCCAAAGGTTGCGTTTCATTGGCAGGACACTTAGAAGATGCAACTAGTCCACTAAACAGACAGCTTACGCTACACTCGTCCGTCCTCTGTTAGAATATTGATGCGCGGTGTGGGATCCTTACCAGGTGGGATTGACGGAGGACATCGAAAGGGTGCAAAAAAGGGCAGCTCGTTTTGTATTATCACGTAATAGGGGAGAGAGTGTGGCAGATATGATACGCGAGTTTGGATGGAAGTCATTAAAGCAAAGACGTTTTTCGTCGCGGCGAGATCTATTTACGAAATTTCAGTCACCAACTTTCTCTTCCGAATGCGAAAATATTTTGTTGAGCCCAACCTACATAGGTAGGAATGATCATCAAAATAAAATAAGAGAAATCAGAGCTCGAACAGAAAGGTTTAGGTGTACGTTTTTCCCGCGCGCTGTTCGGGAGTGGAATGGTAGAGAGATAGTATGATTGTGGTTCGATGAACCCTCTGCCAAGCACTTAAATGTGAATTGCAGAGTAATGATGTAGATGTAGATGCGAAAAGTGGAAATTGACCCTAATTAATGATAATTTTGAGGCCATCCACATGAGTACTAAAAGAAACCCGTTAAACTTCGATTACTTGTTAAATTACACAGATCTAAAAGTTGTCAATGCAATTAAAAACTTAGGAATTACAGTTACGAAAAACGTAAAATGGAACGATCGCGTAAATGGTGTTGCGGGGAGAGATAAACCAAGACTGCGTTTCATTGTGTGAAATAACAACATTTTTTTAAATGAGTATGTGCCACATACGAAACGGCGCAAGGTTTCACATCTCGGGTTTACTTAAAACGTCATACTGTAATCCTAATACTTTACTTCTGATACATTTCTTTGAATTGCACCATCACATTCAGGTTTTTATTAAATTATCGTACAAGTTTAGGTCCGCCGAGAAAATCATCATAAGTATTTCTCCTCCCCGGAATTGAGGTCGAGGTACAGGCAGTGCTATTTATTTCGGGTGGCCGTAACTAACCACGGCAAACTGGCGGGGCAAATGGTGCGCGCAGGCGAGAGGGGCATTACCTCCTTCCAAGTCACCGCTGACAACCTTCGACAGTCTTCTGGATCGGGCCAGAAATTACCGGAACGGAAGGTGAGTAGTAACTGGATGTTAAAATAAAACAATTCGCGTGACGTAGGGAGTGCAGACTGGCGAAACGGACACGTGCTTAGAAATAGTACCCAGGGAACAAATAAGAGGGAAAGTAGTTGTGAACATCGATATTTACTTCTCTAAATAAGACTAAAATTAATGCAAGAGTTTTTGTCAGTGTCACGAAAACATTTCTGTGCATAAATTTGTGTGACGTTAGGGTCTATAATTCAGATGAGAACACGCGTATTAGTGACCAAATAATGAACCTTGTACCAGAGCTACACCGTCATCGAAAGAGTCGTTATGCAATTCACAAAAACCTAACAAGAAAATTTTAAAATCAAAAAGTCCATAATTTAAAAAAAAAACACAAAGTGTTTACAATAGTTCATAAAGGAGTTTCCCATCCGGAAGTCTTTCATCTCATACTGGAAAATCTTGGATTTATCACACACGTGTTTCAGTTCTGATGGAAGCCTATTGAAAAGGAAATCGGCAGACCAGTGAGCATATTTACGCACAATGGACTAAGAACAGTTATCCAAGTGTTCTTAGTTTTCCCTCCTAGCGCTAGCAGAGTGAATGCGACAATTCCTCTTGAATGAGTCCATATTACTACTATCGCTTGCGCCTTGTCCCGCATTGTGCGCGGGGTTGGCGTGGTTAAATCGGATTTGGCATGTTAATTTAAAGGGGTGGCCGGATGCCCTTCCTGCCGATACCCCGTATACTCCTGCGACGGAATCAGTGTGCCCCTTCTGTCTGCGTCCAGTGGAAATCATGGAAAAGTACGGACGTGTTTCAAATGTCTCTGAGTCGTGTAACTGAGGCAGGACGTGGGGACAAGCCTGGTATTTACCTAGAGGGATGTGGAAAACCGCCTAAAAACCACATCCAGGCTGGCTCGTCGGGCGGATTCCGGCAGGCGGATTCGATCCGGGGCCGGCGCGCCTACCAGAGTCCAGGAAGCAGTGCATTAGCGCTCTCGGCTAACCTGGTTGGTCTTGAATGAGTCTGTATTATTAACATCAAATCTCATGGAGTACATGCATAGTTTAGACAGACGATTGACCGAGGACCTGTGCGGATTTCGCTATTGCAGCTCGTTTTGATTATCCTTTTCAGGGCTAAGAGTATTCTCTGTGAATGCACAGAGATGCCCCAAAAATGATACCATAGAATATAATGGAGTTCAAGTATGCTGAGTAAACAAGCATCACGTTTGTCAGAGACAGAGGAGATTATTCTTATAGTAAAGGTAGCAGCATTTAGTATCTAAATAAGACCCTGAATGTACTTTCAAAGAGAACTTTTCATCCTATGAATTTAAAATTTTGGCCTCCAGAGATTATTTGATCACCTAGTAACTGAGAAATTTCTCTTTTACAAAAGGTGTCTCTGGGTTTTGTTTCAATTAACGGCAATCTGCTTTCTGTAGACCACGAAATGTTATGCATTAACCCTTTTGATCGATCATTTACATTACATTTCACATCCTTCATAGTGACAGTTGTGTCACTTGCAGTCAGAAAATGTGTGGTGATAATGTAAAATCCCCATAACCACAAAAAAGTATTTTAGTCTACAGTCGCAATATTTTATTTTGTCCATAACAGTTTCATGGCGCGTCAGAGTGAACAGAGTTTGTTGCTGCAGGGATGTAACCTGTACAGAATGTGTCCTGTGGTGTCACCGCCAGACACCACACTTGCTAGGTGGTAGTTTTAAATCGGCCGCGGTCCATTAGTACATGTCGGACCCGCGTGTCGCCACTGTGTGATCGCAGCCCGAGCGCCACCACAAGGCAGGTCTCGAGATACGGAATAGCACTCGCCCCAGTTGTACGGACGACTTTGCTAGCGACTACACTGACGAAGCCTCGCTCCTTTGCCGAGCAGATAGTTAGAATAGCCTTCAGCTAAGTCCATGGCTACGACCTAGCAAGGCGCCATTAGCCTTACATAGTAATTGATACTTATCGTATAAAGCATGTCTCCTCAAGAACGATGTATACAACAAGGATGGATTAAAGTTAAGTATTCCAAAAGCTACGTACTTTTCTTTATAGCATTCATTACGTATCCTGTTTCAGACCTCACGCCATCCTTCGTGTTTTTATAGCGTGCATTGCGGTCCCGTCAAATCACACTGTGTCGGCACTTCTGTCGACACATCATGTCCGATATATTTCTGAATGGCTGAACTGAACGAATATTAAGTGAGGTGCTCTGTTTTTGTTGCCATGGATACCGTGGATGTTGCTGGAATAAAAATAAGAATGAAGTGAAATTTGGATACAAAATAGTGTCTCGGCTGATATAGGGTCTAGTGATTAGGACTTTCAGGTCGCAAATTCTCCCCCGCTTGCTAGCCAAGTTTCTTCCATTGCTGGTGTCCGAACAAGTTTTCTTCAGATTGAATGTCATCTCTTCGAATTTATCTAATCAACATCGGTCGGGGTGGTGGTGGGGGAGTGGAGGGGGGGGGGGGAGGGAAAAAGCAACAAAACTGTCACTTCGCTAGACTATGGGCAATCATAGTGTGCATGGTTAAAGCGGGTTGCATGTGAAAAAGGCTGTGCGCCATTTTAACACTCGCATATTTAGGTGAGGAATGATGCGGAAATGGTGCGAAAAGTGTACTGCACTTCTCCTCTGATAGCTGAATCCAATTGGGCTATGATGCATTTTACGTCACCTCCCAGTGCCAATTAGTTGCACGTTGTTTCATCTTTCCAAAGAAAGATGAATCATGTTACACTGTTGGTGGAATATTGTCTGCTTATTGATATTCCCCAAACAAAACTTGTAATTATCTACCATCAAGCTGTCTTCACTGATAATGTAGCTTGTTTTCTCCTTACGTATTACAAGAACTCCATAAGGCGCATGTTGCGTCCTCGCCTTAATTTTAGTGCTTGGTTAATGTTACAAAATGGCATTACATCCACTGCACTCCTTCCACTTCTACCTATACAGTGCCTGCCGCAGCAGTATTATCCGTACTTGAATATTACTGAAATAAAGAGCAAAACCAACAGTAAGACCATTACCATACAAAAACGAATGGTTTACACACTGCATTAGTTGTACGGATATTTATGTGATTGCCTGACGATATTTTTCGAGGAAAATGTCTCTCCCTCATTTGCTTCTGAATATTTTCGCGTTACATACACAAACGGAGATAAAGTAATATATTTAATTTATTTCTGAATGAGTCTGTCTACGATTTTTAGCGTGTCCGGTGATACGATATGCAGAATGCCGTCAATGTGTCCCGCAGTCAGTTAATTTGTGTCATTTCACTTCAAGATGGACACCGTTATGTCATGTATATGTCTCTATTTGTCACGTCTCTATTTAACAAATATGTGAAGATATTTTTATGCACAAATATGGTTCGTAGATAAGTTTTGAAGGTACTATCAGTGTTTTTTATTTCCCCAAATATATCTCCGTAAGAATACCTTGAGCGCTGGTTGCGACACACTTTATAGCATTTTTGTTTACTTCGACCAATCTCTCTGTTAGCATTTAGAGTCCATTTCCCCTCATTAGGATGCAGTATCATAAGTGTGTATATATTAGACAATAGGATATTGTAAAAGTGCATCTGTATTTACTGTCCCAGGCATTTTCATAAAGAGGTATAGGTTCGTGATTATTTCGTAAAAAAATTGATTTATGTTATCAGTTTTAAAGTTTAAACTAAACTTCTTTTACAAGTAAGTCTCTAAGTTTAATATATTATTTAGATCTACAGAACGTGAATGCATCCATTTGCACATACTTTTTTTTGCTTGCATGTACAAACAAATTACTCACATTGAAGGATCCATTAACGTGTTTCATGTTTAGAGAAACTTTTAATTCCGGTTCTTTTGCTGACTATTTTAGCAGTAGGAATAAAAATAAGTTGATGTGCAACTATGACGTGGAGGATATAATCGGAAAGTTGATTGTTGTTTGCGTTTCTATCCAGACGGATGAAAGGAGGCTATGTTAAAATATTCCTCTGACTGAAGCAACCTAGACTGGAAGATGCGCGGAAGTATTTGCATCTCTCACTTTTTGATTTACGTACGTTACTGATTTTCGAGTAAATCTAACATGTTAGACACAAGTTTAAGTTATGACTAAGTATACAAGTATACTTACGAAGGACTCTACCTATAACTGCCTAACATAGCGCCCAGTTTTGCTGGTTGGAACTGCAGCTAGTTTACGGTACAAAGGCTGATTCTCAATTAAAAACAAATAGTGCGTACACTTCTCAAATATGAGTTGGTTGGAACTCTTTCAAACTCTCTTCTCATGGATGTATAATAAGAAAAGATTACAAAATAGAATAGTAGGGCTGACGTAAATAGGAAGATTCAATTATAAATCATGTACTGATGAGTTTCTAACAGAAACTGAATCCATCTTCAGAATAAAATCTTCAATTAACGGCTGAAATAAATAACTACGGTGGCTCTTTTAAAGACATTGTTGTGCTAATGTAAGAAAGATAATCTTCCGGAGTAATCACCTTAGTCTAATTCCTCTCAGTAAAAAATCAAGCTATCAGAAGGCGATTTGGTGCTGTGCTTGTGAAGGAGGAACGCTGAACCTTAGATGATGTCCACTATGACCGTAACTTGAGAAAGCAGTGGCAAATAGCACTGTTTAGATTGTCATTGGCAGAACATAGCTGATATGGATGCGATATTACGGGAAACACCACAATTCAAATAAAAAATGCGAGTCTTTGCAGTTCACTGCTAACACTGGCTTCGCCTTAGAAATGTTTATGCTGGGTGTTCTCCACAACAGAGCTGTGCATATGTACGTTCAAAATTGTTAACACTTTGAACACAACAGAGCTGTGCTTATGTACGTTCAAAATTGTTAACACTTTGAATGAAACTGAACTGAATGAAGCTCGATCTCAGATAATAAACAGAGATGAATAAATAATAGTCAGTACTTATCACCTGAAAAGACTCGTTGTTTCAAATGAAGTTACTATGTAAAAAGTTGCCCATCACGGAAGAAATGTTTTGGCTCTTAACAAACAGATTAAATTGTTTCATTAGCTGCGAAACTCGGACAGGTAGGTTCAGCTTCCTGCGTAGCAGTGAAGGTTTCCTTTTCTAACCTGCAATGGTACTCCTTCTTGTGAAGTATTAATGAGTGTAGGCGTGTTTGTCTAGATGACTGTAACTACGTGGTCGATTATAAGACGAAGTCAACTGTGCCTCAGGCCGTTTCGAGAAAGATGCATGGTAGTGTGAGCGGGTACAGTCACATTCAAGATCAAAGCGCTGTGTATTATTGCTCCGCTATATTAGCGCTGAAAGGGGCTGCAGAAAGTTTCTTCTGTGATATGTGTGATATTTTTCTGTTAATTTTATTACTAAGCTAACTTTGATCAGAAGGAGACAAGAGACTGGAGAGTACAGATGAAGAAATAGGCGGAACGTGCTCCCACGATAAACGTGCTTCCAAGAAGAATATTTAATCCACTTCTGCTTCAGTTGCAACTTTTAACGACTGGTGAATAGCCGCAGATCGTATTAGTCCAATGTGCGTTGTTTTACAGAAGAGACGTGTAGACATGTGATGAAACTGAAAAACAGCAGTAGTATGTGAATAGTCGCAGTTCATGTTAGTCCAATGTGCGTTGTTTCACAGAAGATACGCGTACGGACACGTGATGAAACTGAAAAACAGCAATAGTAGGTGAATAGTCGCAGTTTGTATTAGTCCAATGTGTGTGTTGTACAGAAGAGACGTGTACGAACACGTGATGAAACTGAAAAACAGCAATAGTAGGTGAATAGTCACAGATCGTATTAGTCCACTGCACGTTGTTTTACAGAAGAGATGTGTACGGACATGTGATGAAACTGAAAACAGCAATAGTAGGCGACAAATATGAGAACGAAGAATTGTCACCACCATCCATGACTGAATTGAGCGAAGAGTATTTAACATCTGACGAATAGCTTGAATTAGCCTGAGGACAGACTGCATGGCGACCACCTGCTAAGCATCTTAAGCGGAAAAATGTCTGAGTTTATCCTTGTAACAAATTTACGTGTGCCTCAGGCATGTTCTACCTGAGTAGTGAGTAACAGTTCTTCTAACTGGATCAATACTGGAGCACATCTGCGTTCTCTTTCCTCTCCCCCCACCCTACCCCCTCTCTCTCTTGTCTTTTGCGCAGTTTAACATCACAGCGCTGTCACTCTGCCTGGACCCACAGTTGGCTCTGTCGGACAATACAGTGTCGTCTTTTGGCGTATTTGTGCAGTTAGCAAATGTAGAACCGGTTTTATGTCCTGCAGAGCCCTTAGCAATTATGAACTGTGGGGCTCCTAGTCAGCATCATGTACGTACTTGCTTTTCAAATGTACTTTTTAACTCCATATAATAAATGATACCAACGACCTTGCCGCAGTGGTAACACCGTTTACCGTCAGATCACCGAAGTTAAGCGCTGTCCGGCTTGGCTAACACTTGGATGGGTCACCGTCCGAGTCTGTCAAGTACTGCTGGCTAGCGGGGTGCGCTCGGCCCTTGTGAGGCCAGTTGAGAAGCTGCTTGTTGAAAACTAGCAGCACGGTCACGAAAACTGACAACGCCCGGGAGAACGCTGTGCTGACCACATGCGCCTCTGGTGACACCTTACCGCTGAGGATGGCACGGCGGTCGGTCGGTTACTTTGGGCCTTCAAGGCCTTTCGGACTGTGTTTGTATAATAAAGGAGGATAGTATAAAACCAAATTTAGTTTCAATAATTGAAGCTCAAACATGTCCACTTTGATTTTTGAACCAGTATCTGACCTACATAATTACGAGTACACTATTGGCCATTAAAATTGCTACACCAAGAAGAAATGCAGATGATAAACGGGTATTCACTGGACAAATATATTATACTAGAACTGACATGTGATTACATTTTCACGCAATTTGGGTGCATAGAGGCTCAGAAATCAGTACCCAGAACAACCACCTCTGGCCTTAATAATGGCCTTGATACGCCTAGGCATTGAGTCAAACAAAACTTGGATGGCGTGTACAGGTACAGCTGCCCATGCAGCTACAACACCATACCACAGCTCATCAAGAGTAGTCCGTGACATATTGTGACGAGCCAGTTGCTCGGCCATCATTCAAATTGGCTCTGAGCACTATGCAACTTAACTTCTGAGGTCATCAGTCGCCTAGAACTTAGAACTAATTAAACCTAACTAACCTAAGGACATCACACACATCCATGCCCGAGGCAGGATTCGAACCTGCGACCGTAGCGGTCGCTCGGTTCCAGACTGTAGCGCCTAGAACCGCACGGCCACTCCGGCCGGCTCGGCCATCATTGACCAGACGTTTTCAATTGGTGAGAGATCTGGAGAATGTGCTGGCCAGGGCAGCAGTCGAACACTTCCTGTATCCAGAAAGGCCCGTACAGGTCCTGGAACATGCGGTCGTGCATTATCTTGCTGAAATGTAGGGTTTCGCAGGGATCGAATGAAGGACAGAGCCACGGGTCATAACACATCTGAAATGTACCATCCACTGCTCGAAATGCCGTCAATGCGAACAAAAGGAAACCGAGACGCGTAGCGAATGACACCACATACCATCACGCCGGGTGATACGCCAGTATGGCGATGACGTATACACGTTTGCAATGTGCGTTCACCGCGAAGTCGCCAAACACGGATGCGACCATCATGATGCTGTAAACAAAACCTGGATTCATCCGAAAAAATAACCTTTTGCCATTCATGCACCCAGGTTCGTCGTTGAGTACACCATCGCATGCGCTCCTGTCTGTGATGAGCGTCAAGCGTAACCGTAGCCATTGTCTCCGAGCTGATAGTCCATGCTGCTGCAGACGTCGTCGAAGTGTTCGTGCAGATGGTTGTTGTCTTGCAAACGTCCCCATCTGTTGACTCAAGGATCGAGATGTGGCTACACGATCCGTTACAGCCATGCGGATAAGATTCCTGTCATCTCGACTGCTAGTGATACGAGGCTGTTGGGATCCAGCACGGCGTTCCGTATTACCCTTCTGAACCCTCCGATTCCATATTCTGCTAACAGTCATTGGATCTCGACCAACGTGAACAGTAATGTCACGAAACCGCAATCGCGATAGGCTACAATCCGACCTTTATCAAAGTCGGAAACGTGATGGTACGCATTTATCCTCATTACACGAGGCATCACAACAACGTTTCACCAGGCAACGCCGGTCAACTGCTATTTGTGTATGAGAAATCGGTTGGAAACTTTCCTCATGTCAGTACGTTGTAGGTGTCGCCACTGGCGCCAATCTTGTGTGAATGCTCTGAAAAGCCAATCATTTGCACATCACAGCATCTTCTCCTGTCGGTTAAATTTCGCGTCTGTAGCACGTCATCTTCATGGTGTAGCAATTTTAATGGCCAGTAGTGTACTATTAGTGAGGCTACTAAAACTACCAGTGCTATTTGACTTTTATTACGTCCATTCACATAGCAAGGGGGAAAAATCGTTGTTTCGTCAGTCAAATAGCTAGCTGTAGCTCCAGATTTTCTGTCCGTTCCTAATAAGAAAAACGCAGTTCCTGGCATATTTCTCAGTGCTCTAAAAGGGAATAAGTCCCTCTCTCCACTCAGTACCATATTCCCTTCATGAAATTAACGTTTAAATTGTAAAGCCTGAAAGTTGCCTGTCACAACCACAACTTGCAGAACAGATTATCTTCAGCTCATTCTACACTACTGGCCATTAAAATTGCTACACCACGAAGATGACGTGCTACAGATGCGAAATTTAACCGACAGGAAAAAGATGCTGTATATGCAAATGATTAGCTTTTCAGAGCATTCACACAAGGTTGGCGCCGGTGACGACACCTACAACGTGCAGACATGAGGAAAGTTTCCAACCGATTTCTCACACACAAACAGCAATTGACCGGCGTTGCCTGATGAAACGTTGTTGTGATGCCTCGTGTAAGGAGGAGAAATGCGTACCATCACGTTTCCGACTTTGATAAAGGTCTGATTGTAGCCTATCGCGATTGCGCTTTATCGTATCGCGACATTGGTGCTCGCATTGGTCGAGATCCAATGACTGTTAGCAGAATATTGAATCGGCGGGTTCAGGAGGGTAATACGGAACGCCGTGCTGGATTCCAACGGCCTCGTATCACTAGCAATCGAGATGACAGACATCTTATCCGCATGGCTGTAACGGATCGTCCAGCCACGTCTCGATCCCTGAGTCAACAGATGGGACCGTTTGCTAGACAACAACCATCTGCACGAACAGTTCGACGACGTTTGCAGCAGCATGGACTATCAGCTCGGAGACCATGGCTGTAGTTACCCTTGACGCTGCATCACAGACAGGAGCGCCTGCGATGGTGTACTCGGCGACGAATCTGGGTGCACGTATGGCAAAACGGCATATTTTTGGATTAATCCAGGTTCTGTTTACAGCATCATGATGGTCGCATCCGTGTTTGGCGACATCGCGGTGAATGCACATTGGAAGCGTGTATTCGTCATCGCCATACTGGCGTATCACCTGGCGTGATGGTACGGGGTGCCATTGGTTACACGTCTCGGTCACCTCTTGTTCGCATTGGTGGCACTTTGAACAGTGAACGTTACATTTCAGATGTGTTACGACCCGTGGCTCTACCCTTCATTCGGTCCCTGCGAAACCCTACATTTCAGCAGGATAATGCACTACCGCATGTTGCAGGTCCTTTACGGGCCTTTGTGGATACAGAAAATGTTCGACTGCTGCCCTGGCCAGCATATTCTCCAGATCTCTCACCAATTGAAAACGTCTGGTCAATGGTGGCCGACCAACTGGCTCGTCACAATACGCTAGTCACTACTCTTGATGAACTGTGGTATCGTGTTGAAGCTGCATGGGCAGCTGTACCTGTACACGCCATCCAAGCTCTGTTTGACTCAATGCCCCGGCGTATCGAGGCCGTTATTACGGCCAGAGGTGATTGTTCTGCGCACTGATTTCTCAGGATCTGTGCACCCAAATTGCATGAAAATGTAATAACATATCAGTTCTAGTATAATATATTTGTGCAATGAATACCCGTTTATCATCTGCATTTCTTCTTGGTGTAGCAATTTTAATGGCCTGTAGTGTAAATCGCTGACACTCTGCAAAGATGAGTCTGTACCGAGAAACAGATCATTGAAAGTATTACAGTCTGTGGCGAATTCAGTATTGATGAATCAGGTGAAACACTTTGGCGAGCTATAGCGCTAACCAGTGAGAGGTGAGCGCCCCCGTGTGTTCCATTGGGAACTGGCCGTTAAAATCAGACAAAGCCATTCTGGTCTGTGGAGAGCGGTTTTATCCGCTACCAGGGCGTCCCGTATGTGGGGAACTGAAATAACAATAAAGGAAAAACCTAGTCTGTCTGGGGTTGCCTGTCGGTGTATTTCGGGGTGCTGAGACGTTGATGTATTATGTTGAATTGAAGTCACTTTCTGTTGATCATTTTCATGTTATAAATATTTGGTGAGATTCTGGCTTGCATCGTGCAGCTTGGTGTAGTAGTATTTAGAGCATTTCCAGATATTTTAGCGTGCATTCGTCTGTGTTCAAACTTAACGGTCGTTGTTCGGTGAAATTGTCAGCTTTTGTGGCTTCATAAAGAATCGGATTCCGTTAGTTCAGCCGAATAGCCGGCCTGTGTAGCTGAGCGGTTCTAGGCGCTTCAGTCTGGAACCGTGCGACCGCTACAGTCGCAAGTTCGAATCCTGCCTCAGCATGGATGTGTGTGATGTCCTTAGGTTAATTAGGTTTATGTAGTTCTAAGTTCTAGGGGACTGATGACCTCAGATGTTAAGTCCCATAGTGCTCAGAGCCATTTGAACCAACCGAATACAGGGGCTGTTGAATTCATGGCCGTTAAACAGTTTTCAACATTTTCTAATTCAGATACAATTATTGCCGTTGAATTCTTTCTTTTGTGCTGATCTATGGTATCACGCGTTTCATGCAGGGACGACTGTGTGTTTTATTGGCGCCATGAATATGCTTTAGACGAAATTATAATCTCTTGGATCAAATGTTGTGAGGTTTATTCGTAATCTCTGGTCATTCTTTAAATATTATAACATATTTACGACAGTGTGTGTAGTTTTCAACCTGCACAGAGCTACCACACATTACGTCATAGGTTTCCTGCCTTCAGCAGAGACACCAGGCTTAGTGACCCGCTGTTATAATCAGTGTATTCGTTTCTCAGGACTGTAGTCAGCAGTACGCTTCGCCTATTTCTTTGCATGCTTTTCAGGTCGGAATGTAAGCCATCAGCTGGAGATGCAGAGAGAACTGATGTTTTGTCACTTTATGCACGACGTGATTGCTACGTATCTTTAGATTCCAGATTTCTGAATAGAAAAGGTTGGATTAACAGACTGAGCCATGCATGCTCACTGCACGTAACTTGCCTACAAGGTGCATTACTTGCACGTGTTTGAAACACGGTCATAACCTTATCACAAGATAGTACGATTCTAAAAGTCATTTAATTGTTCATTTGTGGCCACTATTATTTCATTGCGCAAAGTAAACTATATCTATCCTTCTCTATGTTCCATTCCTTTAAAAAAAATGGCTCTGAATACTATGGGACTTAACATCTAAGGTCATCAGTCCCCTAGAACTTAGAACTACTGAAACCTAACTAACCTAAGGAAAACACACACATCCATGCCCGAGGCAGGATTCGAACTTGCCACCGTAGCGGTCGCGTGGTTCCAGACTGAAGCGCCTAGAACTGCTCGGCCACACCGGCCGGCAAAAAAAAAAGGTAGTCAGACAGCATTATATCTTTTCTTGTTTTCTTGAGCCTAAACTTTATGTTTCAGGGTACATATTTGCGTGTTATCCGGAAGTTCAACGAGAAGAAGGTAGCTTGAAGGCCATATGTTGAATAAGCTTCCATAACTTTTATATGACAACAAATATTAAGTCAAAATCCAGCAAGTGAGCTGTTTTCTCCCTGACCGTAATTCAAACGAATAGATGTCAGACTTTGTGAGTATTCTGTTTGCCCGAATATGTCGCTTGGTTGCCAACGTCGTTTGGTACGGAGATATATTAGCAAACGAATTTTAGACAAGTTTTGTTAACAGTGTATAGCAAATAGTCTCTGTCGACAATGCTGTGATGTACACTCCTGGAAATTGAAATAAGAACACCGTGAATTCATTGTCCCAGGAAGGGGAAACTTTATTGACACATTCCTGGGGTCAGATACATCACATGATCACACTGACAGAACCACAGGCACATAGACACAGGCAACAGAGCATGCACAATGTCGGCACTAGTACAGTGTATATCCACCTTTCGCAGCAATGCAGGCTGCTATTCTCCCATGGAGACGATCGTAGAGATGCTGGATGTAGTCCTGTTGAACGGCTTGCCATGCCATTTCCACCTGGCGCCTCAGTTGGACCAGCGTTCGTGCTGGACGTGCAGACCGCGTGAGACGACGCTTCATCCCGTCCCAAACATGCTCAATGGGGGACAGATCCGGAGATCTTGCTGGCCAGGGTAGTTGACTTACACCTTCTAGAGCACGTTGGGTGGCACGGGATACATGTGGACGTGCATTGTCCTGTTGGAACAGCAAGTTCCCTTGCCGGTCTAGGAATGGTAGAACGATGGGTTCGATGACGGTTTGGATGTACCGTGCACTATTCAGTGTCCCCTCGACGATCACCAGTGGTGTATGGCCAGTGTAGGAGATCGCTCCCCACACCATGATGCCGGATGTTGGCCCTGTGTGCCTCGGTCGTATGCAGTCCTGATTGTGGCGCTCACCTGCACGGCGCCAAACACGCATACGACCATCATTGGCACCAAGGCAGAAGCGACTCTCATCGCTGAAGACGACACGTCTCCATTCGTCCCTCCATTCACGCCTGTCGCGACACCACTGGAGGCGGGCTGCACGATGTTGGGGCATGAGCGGAAGACGGCCTAACGGTGTGCGGGACCGTAGCCCAGCTTCATGGAGACGGTTGCGAATGGTCCTCGCCGATACCCCAGGAGCAACAGTGTCCCTAATTTGCTGGGAAGTGGTGGTGCGGTCCCCTACGGCACTGCGTAGGATCCTACGGTCTTGGCGTGCATCCGTGCGTCGCTGCGGTCCAGTCCCAGGTCGACGGGCACGTGCACCTTCCGCCGACCACTGGCGACAACATCGATGTACTGTGGAGACCTCACGCCCCACGTGTTGAGCAATTCGGCGGTACGTCCACCCGGCCTCCCGCATGCCCACTATACGCCCTCGCTCAAAGTCCGTCAACTGCACATACGGTTCACGTCCACGCTGTCGCGGCATGCTACCAGTGTTAAAGACTGCGATGGAGCTCCGTATGCCACGGCAAACTGGCTGACACTGACGGCGGAGGTGCACAAATGCTGCGCAGATAGCGCCATTCGACGGCCAACACCGCGGTTCCTGGTGTGTGCGCTATGCCGTGCGTGTGATCATTGCTTGTACAGCCCTCTCGCAGTGTCCGGAGCAAGTATGGTGGGTCTGACACACCGGTGTCAATGTGTTCTTTTTTCCATTTCCAGGAGTGTAAGTTCCTATTCAGCATCATGCTTTTTAAACGTATTTTTTTACTTCTGTGTAATAAATGATGGTAACGTAAAACCAAATTTTAGTTCAATAATTTAAGCACTAACGTGACCACTTTTATTTTTGGACCAATATCTAACCTCCATAATTACCATTAGTCGAAGCACTAAAACTATACAGCAGATGAGAGCGGAATAAATCATGCAAATAAAACTATTCGGATAATTTGTAACTCGTGAAATGTGATTTAAATAATAAAACGCGGCATCACTTAGGTCTTTTCATACATATCACGACATAATTCAGGAACTTATTCCATTTTCAAGTGCGGATATGCAAAATGGTAATAAATTCCTGAAACCCGTCGTGCTATGCGTGAAAAAAAGTAACTGTTCCAGTGTTTTAGTACTTAAGTTACTAATGACACAGTTGCGAGTTTTTTAAAACATCGGTTATTTTGAATGAAATTAAACGTGAAATGTAGTTTTAATGAAGTTGGAAAGTTTGAAAATACACGTAATTTTGTTTCTGTCACTATTTCCAGTCTTCCAAAAATACGGCTCGGTCATGCGCACATAATCCTAACCAGTATTATTATTTTCAGTTCAGTAGTGCTATCCCTTAATTTGCTCCCGAAAAACTGGATGGTGTGACTGCGGATCCCGTTTCATGTGCCACATACGCTACATTGAGAAACCGTCTCCGGGAGAGCGTCGACACATAGTCTGTTCCTCTCAAATAATACCAAGCGGGCGTCGGCTTTCACTGTCCGACATGTAGTTCACAAGCACAGTATCTCTAGCGCTCACTCTATAGGGCGTTCCACATTTTCTATTTCACACTTCTATACATTGGAGATGTCCGGAAATGGTTAGATTCCACATTACAAGGTAAACGAGTTTAACCCACGCTTTTACCTCTTCCGCTAATGTCGATGGTTCTTAGGTAGGTCTATTGCTTGATAGAAAATCCCCATTGACAGCTTACATGTTGCGGTCATGTGATGTCACGTAATCTTCTCTGTTCAGAAGAGGAAGGAAGAAAAGTTAGGGTTTTACGTTACGTCGATGAACTGGTCATTTGAGACGGGGCACAAGCTTCGCTTGTGGAAGGGTGGGGAAGGAAAGAGGTTGTGTTCTTTTCAAAGGACTCACGCTGGTATTTGCATTAAGCGATTTAGGGCACGGCTAGAGGCTTCGTGTTCCACAGGTCACCTTGTGATGTGTAGCGCTAGGTACTTCCGGTACCACTATACTTGGTAAGCTTGTCTTTCTCTGACTACAAAAATTTATTTCTAGGGACCTTTGCTAAATACAGCTATGCGATTTGTTGTAATTGGCAGCTTAACTCATGATGTTTTTTATGGATATGTTACCGTGGGTGACCGAAATTGGAGAATGTCGACTTTCACCGGCGAATGTCAACAGATACCAGATACGACGGAGAAAGATCGAATATTTCATTACATTGTTGTACATTCGGAACCTCTCCGGTGTGTGTCGACAATCACAGATATGCTCTGGTGGAGGTCCAAAACAGAAGAGTCAAAAAACAAGCGGCTGGTTCTCTCCCGCCAAATCCTTTGTTCTGCTCGGAGTCAATCAGCTTTGTCAGTCTTATGCAAGCTTTGATAACGCGAGCAACGTTTTCTTAGTTTCTTCCGATACCCTAATTTATACTAAATGGATACTGCAATAAATCGTGATCTTTTTCATGAAATAAATGGTCAGATGGTTTATCCTTTGTTCAATTTGCCAAGAACACTACATACCACGAAGGCATACGCCAAAGTCTTTATGAAGCCATTATGCATTAATTGCGGGTAAACGAGACGACAAATGTTTCTATTTTTCTCAAGAAAAGTATTCTAAAATACTTTCTAAAGTGGTTTCCGCTAAAATTAAATGCAACACACCTTTGGATTACAGACTATTAAAACGTTTTTATGTTTTAAAAATTAATGATGAAGAGAAGTTAATTGTACCATTAAAACCAGGGGAAACGTACATACAGTATTATGTTGCCAATGAAGAATTGTACAGTATACTATATGAAACTCACATCAGAATAGGCCACGGAGGAAGAACACGTATGCTTAAAGAGTTGCAAGTTAATTACAAAAATATTACATATGAAGTTGTAATGTTGTATTTAAATTTATGCAAACAGTGTCAAATGAAATACAGTGCACCTAAGAAAGGTATGATTGTGAAGCCAATGGTTAGTTCTGAATTACACTCAAGATGTTAAGTTGATCTGATAGATCTGCAATCAAACAGAGATGGCGAATGTAAGTTCATAATGGTGTATCAAGATCATTTGACTAAGTTTGTCCAGCTACGACCTTTGAAAACTAAAAGAGCTGAAGAAATAGCGCATCACGTTCTTTCAATATTTTTAACGTTTGGTGCACCAGCAATATTGCAATCAGATATTGGTAGAGAATTTAGTAATCAAGTCATATCCGAAATATGCGCTATGTAGAAAGATGTTAAAATAGTTCATGGAAAGCCTCGTCACAGTCAAACACAAGGCTCAGTTGAAAGGGCCAGTCGGGATATACAGAATATGCTAACTGCGTGGATGAACGATAACGATACAAATAAATGGTCAGATGGTTTATCCTTTGTTCAATTTGCCAAGAACATTACATACCACGAAGGCATACGCCAAAGTCTTTATGAAGCCATGTTTGGCGTTAAAGCAAAAAGAGGCATAGCATCGTCTTTTTAGCCTGGCGAACAAATTGCAAATATTGAAACCGAAGAACAACTCGAAGAAGCTGTCAATACTTCTGAAACCGAAGAACAGCTTGAAGAAACTGTTAATGCTTATAAAAAAATTGAGCGGTGGTCATACCGAAAACCATATTCCAAAGAAAAATATTGAAGCGGACCGACAATCTACAACGTCTTCACATCAAATTCTGTCTGAAAAACACGAGTTGATTTCTACAAAAAGAGCGGCCGCAAAAGAAAATCTTCTACTGCAAGCAACAAAGATGTTACGAACCTCACAAAAACAATTTCCTCCTGCTCAAATTGGTGATAATTTACGAATACAAGTCCCTAATGTCGACCGTGGTCGTACAGATAGCCGAAATGTTTTAGCTGTTGTTGTTGGAATAGAAGACTCCGACTCCTATAAACTGGCAAATAAAAATGGTACCCTCAAGGATCTTTACACACGTAATCAGTTTGTAATTTGTAAAGAAAAGTTACTTTCCATAGATGAGATTTCTTTTAAAAAAATGTCGCTGAGAGAAGCAGCTGCAGCTAATTCGAGAAGTGGGGGACAAGGCTATACACGCTGTCATTGCAAGAGGAAGTGTTCCACAAATAAATGCAGTTGTAAAAGCAAGGGACTCTTGTGCAATTCATAGTGTCATAATAGTTTAAGTTGTTGCAATAAATAAGATTTGAATCACAAAAGTAAGTAATTTTTTATAACTATTATTTTATTTTCTCATGTATAATGTACTGTGTGATAGATTATATAATGGTAAGACAGAGATTTAGGAACCAGGTTTTAAATTGTAAGACATTTCCAGGGGCAGATGTGGACTCTGACCACAATCTTTTGGTTATGACCTGTAGATTAAAACTGAAGAAACTGCAAAAAGGTGGGAATTTAAGGAGATGGGACCTGGATAAACTGAAAGAACCAGAGGTTGTACAGAGATTCAGGTAGAGCATAAGGGAGCAATTGACAGGAATGGGGGAAATAAATACAGTAGAAGAAGAATGGGTAGCTTTGAGGGATGAAGTAGTGAAGGCAGCAGAGGATCAAGTAGGTAAAAAGACGAGGGCTAGTAGAAATCCTTGGGTAACAGAAGAAATATTGAATTTAATTGATGAAAGGAGAAAATATAAAAATGCAGTAAGTGAAACAGGCAAAAAGGAATACAAACGTCTCAAAAATGAGATCGACAGGAAGTGCAAAATGGCTAAGCAGGGATGGCTAGAGGACAAATGTAAGGATGTAGAGGCCTATCTCACTAGGGGTAAGATAGATACCGCCTACAGGAAAATTAAAGAGACCTTTGGAGATAAGAGAACGACTGGTATGAATATCAAGAGCTCAGATGGAAACCCAGTTCTAAGCAAAGAAGGGAAAGCAGAAAGGTGGAAGGAGTATATAGAGGGTCTATACAAGAGCGATGTACTTGAGGACAATATTATGGAAATGGAAGAGGATGTAGATGAAGATGAAATGGGAGATACGATACTGCGTGAAGAGTTTGACAGAGCACTGAAAGACCTGAGTCGAAACAAGGCCCCCGGAGTAGACAATATTCCATTGGAACTACTGACGGCCGTGGGAGAGCCAGTCCTGACAAAACTCTACCATCTGGTGAGCAAGATGTATGAAACAGGTGAAATACCCTCAGACTTCAAGAAGAATATAATAATTCCAATCCCAAAGAAAGCAGGTGTTGACAGATGTGAAAATTACCGAACTATCAGCTTAATAAGTCACAACTGCAAAATACTAACGCGAATTCTTTACAGACGAATGGAAAAACTGGCAGAAGCCAACCTCGGGGAAGATCAGTTTGGATTCCGTAGAAACACTGGAACACGTGAGGCAATACTGACCTTACGACTTATCTTAGAAGAAAGATTAAGGAAAGGCAAACCTACGTTTCTAGCATTTGTAGACTTAGAGAAAGCTTTTGACAATGTTGACTGGAATACTCTCTTTCAAATTCTGAAGGTGGCAGGGGTAAAATACAGGGAGCGAAAGGCTATTTACAATTTGTACAGAAACCAGATGGCAGTTATAAGA
Organism: Schistocerca serialis cubense; assembly: GCF_023864345.2. Taxonomy (NCBI): domain Eukaryota; kingdom Metazoa; phylum Arthropoda; class Insecta; order Orthoptera; family Acrididae; genus Schistocerca; species Schistocerca serialis. The sequence continues at coordinate 888,672,678 of NC_064640.1, read as the reverse complement.
GTCGAGGGACATGAAAGGGAAGCAGTGGTTGAGAAGGGAGTAAGACAGGGTTGTAGCCTCTCCCCGATGTTGTTCAATCTGTATATTGAGCAAGCAGTAAAGGAAACAAAAGAAAAATACGGGGTAGGTATTAAAATTCATGGAGAAGAAATAAAAACTTTGAGGTTCGCCGATGACATTGTAATTCAGTCAGAGACAGCAAAGGACTTGGAGGAGCAGTTGAATGGAATGGACAGTGTCTTGAAAGGAGGATATAAGATGAACATCAACAAAAGCAAAACAAGGATAATGGAATGTAGTCTAATTAAGTCGGGTGATGCTGAGGGAATTAGATTAGGAAATGAGGCACTTAAAGTAGTAAAGGAGTTTTGCTATTTGGGGAGCAAAATAACTGATGATGGTCGAAGTAGAGAGGATATAAAATGTAGGCTGGCAATGGCAAGGAAAGCGTTTCTGAAGAAGAGAAATTTGTTAACATCCAGTATTGATTTAAGTGTCAGGAAGTCATTTCTGAAAGTATTCGTATGGAGTGTAGCCATGTATGGAAGTGAAACATGGACGATAAATAGTTTGGACAAGAAGAGAATAGAAGCTTTCGAAATGTGGTGCTACAGAAGAATGCTGAAGATTAGATGGGTAGATCACATAACTAATGAGGAAGTATTGAATAGGATTGGGGAGAAGAGAAGTTTGTGGCACAACTTGACCAGAAGAAGGGATCGGTTGGTAGGACATGTTCTGAGGCATCAAGGGATCACCAATTTAGTATTGGAGGGCAGCGTGGAGGGTAAAAATCGTAGAGGGAGACCAAGAGATGAATACACTAAGCAGATTCAGAAGGATGTAGGTTGCAGTAGGTACTGGGAGATGAAAAAGCTTGCACAGAATATAGTGGCATGGAGAGCTGCATCAAACCAGTCTCAGGACTGAAGACCACAACAACAACACATTTTAAATTCTTGGTCATTCCTTTCAGAAAGAGAGTCGAAAAAGTTACGTCACCCTTGTGACGTTTTATAGCGACTGAATTACGGAGAAGAAAATATAAATATCCAACATGTTCAACATTCACCATTAGTGCATGGTGAATGTCAACATTTACCGGTGTAAGTCAGAAATAAGGGTATTCAGCAAATGTTTCGGACCATAAACTAAGCGACTATGTGAATGTTGACATTCACCGGTGAAAGTCGACATTCTCCAGATTTCGGTGTTTCACTGTAACAGATACACTTCCACACGTCTATCTGATTTTTAGCAAATGACAACTCACGGCTATGTGATTTGTTGTAATTGGTAGCTTAACTCATAAAGTGTTTTATGGAGACGCTCCCACATGTCTATCTGCTTTTTTTGCAAATGACAGCTTAACTCACGAAGTTTTATGGATACATTTCTATATGTGCTTTAACAATGTCAGTGACAAGTATTTCAACCATGAGTGCAGTTTCACAAAGATGGTGTACCATCACACCGCGGGTTATTTGTTCGCCAGTTCTTGGATGAAATATTTCCGGACTGATGGGTCGATAGAGATGGTCCAGCATCATGGCCACCACGTTCAGCAGACATAACCATCCTTGGTTTTTTTGTGGGCTTACGTTAAGGACAAAGTGTTCAGTTCATCAGCTCCCGATGTGCTAACTCTTACGGCAAGAATACGAGTTGCTGGAGAGGTGGTTACGGAAGAGATGTTGACAAAGACATGGAGAGAAATTCAGTAGCACCAGCACGGTCTACGAGCAATAGAGGGAGAACATGACGAAGTTCATTAAAAAAGAAATGTAGCTATATCTAGCACAGTTCCTTAGAAATAGATTTTTGTAATCAGAGAAAAACTTTATTCTTCCTCTGTATTTTCTATTCTTTCTTGCTTCATTCGCGAATATATAAGAGCTGGGTTTTTATGTCGTCATCGTTTCACGTTATGTGTGTTGGGGGAACCAATATATTGCCTGACTGTTTTTGGAACACACGCTCTCTGAATTTGAACTATAAACACTTTTCTTATAAACAACGCCTTTCTCGTAGCGTCCACTACTGGAGTTTGATGAGCATCTCGGTGACGCTTTCGCTTTTACTAAACGAACTCGTGATGGAATGTGCCGCTATTCTTTGGATCTTCTCAACCTCCTAATTCTGTCTCGTCCCAATCACGAGAAAACTTCGAGAATTTGTCGTACGAATGTTTTGTGGGTGTATTAAATTACCTTAGCATTGTTTCAACGAATACATCTGGAATCTGCTTTTTCTAAGGCTAGCGGAAGACATCGTTACAAGTGAGATTGCTCTAGACACATACACCTAGGCATTTTAGGGCTGTCACTGTTTCCTGTTATCTATCTCGTACTTCGTAATTTATTTGTCGGGGTGGAACAACAGAGTAAGACAACAACGAAAATAAAGTGACAATATTGTCACGTAAAAGAAGGTGTAGTTAGATGAACGACGAACACTAACTTTACTTAACGAAGGTTTATTCAGCACTTGCACATACGAGGTGCATTCAAGTTCTAAGGCCTCCGATTTTTTTTCTCCGGACTGGAAAGAGATAGAAACATGCGCATTGTTTTAAAATGAGGCCACGTTCATTGTCAACACGTCCCAGAGATGGCAGCACTGTACGGCAGATGGAATTTTACCGCCAGCGGCGAGAATGAGAACTGTTTTAAATACTTAAAATGGTGACGTTTTCCTTACTTGAACAGCGTGCAATCATTCGTTTTCTGAATTTGCGTGGTGTGAAACCAATTGAAATTCATCGACAGTTGAAGGAGACATGTGGTGATGGAGTTATTGATGTGTCGAAAGTGCATTCGTGGGTGCGACAGTTTAATGAAGGCAGAACATCGTGTGACAACAAAGCAAAACAACCTCAGGCTCGCACAAGCCGGTCTGACGACATGATCGAGAAAGTGGAGAGAATTGTTTTGGAGGATCGCCGAATGACTGTTGAACATATCGCCTCCAGAGTTGGCATTTCTGTGGGTTCTGTGCACACAATTCTGCATGACGACCTGAAAATGCGAAAAGTGTCATCCAGGTGGGTGCCACGAATGCCGACGGACGACCACATGGCTGCCTGTGTGGCATGTTGCCGAGCAATGTTGACGCGCAACGACAGCATGAATGGGACTTTCTTTTCGTCGGTTGTGACAATGGATGAGACGTGGATGCCATTTTTCAATCCAGAAACAAAGCGCCAGTCAGCTCAATGGAAGCACACAGATTCACCGCCACCAAAAAAATTTCGGGTAACCGCCAGTGCTGAAAAAATGATGGTGTCCATGTTCTGGGACAGTGAGGGCGTAATCCTTACCCATTGCGTTCCAAAGAGCACTACAGTAACAGGTGCATCCTACGAAAATGTTTTGAAGAACAAATTCCTTCCTGCACTGCAACAAAAACGTCCGGGAAGGGCTGCACGTGTGCTGTTTCACCAAGACAATGCACCCGCACATCGAGCTAACGTTACGCAACTTTTTCTTCGTGATAACAACTTTGAAGTGATTCCTCATGCTCCCTACTCACCTGACCTGGCTCCTAGTGACTTTTGGCTTTTTCCAACAATGAAAGACACTCTCCGTGGCCGCACATTCACCAGCCGTGCTGCTATTGCGTCAGCGATTTTCCAGTGGTCAAAACAAACTCCTAAAGAAGCCTTCGCCGCTGCCATGGAATCATGGCGTCAGCGTTGTGAAAAATGTGTACGTCTGCAGGGCGATTACGTCGAGAAGTAACGCCAGGTTCATCGATTTCGGGTGAGTAGTTAATTAGAAAAAAATCGGAGGCCTTAGAACTTGAATGCATCTCGTACAAGAGCGCGGAGCGAACTGCCTCCGGCCAGAACACATACGGTATACAGGGTGTTACAAAAAGATACGGCCAAAGTTTCAGGAAACATTCCTCACACGCAAATAAAGAAAAGATGTTATGTGGACATATGTCCGGAAACGCTTAATTTCCATGGTAGAGCTCATTTTAGTTTCGTCAGTATGTTGTATCACGTTGGAATGAAGCCTCATCCGCAAAGAGAACGTTTGCACTGAAATGCGGATTGACACATTGTTGGATGAACCATTCGCAGAAGTGTACCTGTGGAGGCCAATCAGCTGCTGATAGTGCCTGCACACGCTGTACATGGTACGGAAACAACTGATTCTCCCGTAGCACTCTCCATACAATGACGTGGTCAACGTTACCTTATACAGCAGCAACTTCTCTGACGCTGACATTAGGGTTATCGTCAACTGCACGAAGAATTGCCTCGTCCATTGCAGGTGTACTCGTCGTTCTAGGTCTTCCCCAGTCGCGAGTCATAGGCTGGAATGTTCCGTGCTCCCTAAGACGCCGATCAATTGCTTCGAACGTCTTCCTGTCGGGACACCTTCGTTCTGGAAATCTGTCTCTATACAAACGTACCGCGCCACGGCTATTGCCCCGTGCTAATCCATACATCAAATTGGCATCTGTCAACTCCGCATTTGTAAACATTGCACTGACTGCAAAACCACGTTCGTCATGAACACTAACCTGTTGATGCTACGTACTGATGTGCTTGATGCTAGTACTGTAGAGCAATGAGTCGCATGTCAACACAAGCACCGAAGTCAACATTACCTTCCTTCAATTGGGCGAACTGGCGGTGAATCGAGGAAGTACAGTACATACTGACGAAACTAAAATGAGCTCTAACATGGAAATTAAGCGTTTCCGGACACATGTCCACATAACATCTTTTCTTTATTTGTGTGTGAGGAACGTTTCCTGAAAGTTTGGCCGTACCTTTTTGTAACACCCTGTATATACAGTTACAGAACATTCCAGTGCAATGATTCTTGACATTTGTGAATACTTCTAGAATGTACTCTAAACGAATATAGAAATTAAAACTTTACAGTTCAGATGAGTTTTCAACTCACGACCCTCCATGCAACAGTCTGGTATCGTAACCACTACACCATGGTGACTGTGCTATTGAGCTTCTTCTGCGACAATATCAATATGGAGTATGAAATGCCAGGCACAGAAGAGGTAGGAAAAGTCATTAAAATACTGGAGAAAAGAAAGAAATAGATAGAAGACATGAAGAAATACTGGAAGAAGGGAGACATATCCTACAATAGAAAGTGCAACACCTGATCTGTTTAATTTGGAGAAGAAAAAGTATCCCGGCAGAATGGAAGCAGTCTGTCATCTGCCAAATAATTAAGAAAGGAGGAGACCAAATGAAATGCGGAAACGACATGGGAATTACCTTAGTATGTACTGCTTATGAGATGCCGAGCATGGTGTTGCAGAAGAGGCTAACATCATATGCCGAGGAAGTACTCGTACCGTGATTCCAGCAAGAATGGTTTAGAATGGGAATATCAACTGTAGATCAGCTGCATATAATAAGGCAAGTGTTATAAAGAGTTGGGAATTTCGCAATGATGTTCACTACCTTTTTGCGGACTTCCAAAAAGCATAGGATAGTGTGAGCACGCAAGCAAAAGACAAAAACAGGAAAAAGCGCAAGCAAGTTTCTAGAAAACTAATAACACTAACACAACCATGTATGCAAGGGACAAGGTTGACGGTGAAAGTGAATGGAAAGATGTCGGAGAAGTTCGATGCGAGGACTGATGTGCGGCAGGAAGACTGTCTCTCTCACCCCTTCGTTTAATACGGTTCTACAAAGAGCACTGAGAAAGGTAACAGGCCTAGAGACAGGAGCAGAGAGCAGAGAGAACGATGAAAAGCCTTTGCATAAGGATCGTAAAATCTTTGAAAGGGTAAAACAGTGAACCGAATGAAATAGACCAAGAAATAATGACAAGAATTCAAGGAGGAAACAGGCCAAGGTTTGAACTCGGGAAGCTGTTCAGGTCCGGGCTTCTATTGAGCTCCAGAAAGATTAGGCTCTATAGAACTGCAATACAACCTACGGTCCAACACGAAGCAGAGAGCTGGACTGTGACCAAAAAGGCAGAAAGCAATCTCCTGACATTTGAGAATGCTGTTCTGGGACATATTTTTGGACCAGTGAACGGTAGAGACGACTGGAGAAAGAAGAAAAACCGCGAACTGCAGGAGTTGTACAAATCGCTGGACATTGTGGCAGTGATTAAAGTGAGGAGGCTGAAGTGGTTTGGGCACGTAATGCGTCGAGAAGGTCAGATCACCAAGCAAGTGGTGGAAGAAGATATCAGAGATAACAGACCAAGGGAAAGACCACGGCTGAAATGGACTGACGAAATCAAAGAGGATGTGAGTACGATGGGAGTAGCTGGAGAAGAATACATGGACCGAAGAAGATGGAGGATGCTGATTGGCGAGGCCAAAGACCGACAGCGGTTTTTGTGGCCAACCTAGTAAGTAAGTAAGCAAATGAGAACCATTTCGGTGGGAAACAAAACTATTACAGTCAGCAGAGCAAACCGTGGTGCTCGAAGGAGTCGATACAGTGCCGAAATGAACGCATGTCATCCAGTAGAAGAGAACGCGAGAACGAGCAATAGAGTCATTTCACATGACACTGATGTGCCTCGAACCACTGTCTGGCGTTTTCTTCCTGAGCAGCAACCCCATCCTTACCGGCATCAGAGGGTAAGTTACTCGTACATACCATTAGGCGAGTAGATTTGGTGCCATGTGTCAGCTACTGTACTTGCTTCCCACACTAGTGTGTGGGTCTTTCACAATTTCCGATACAAATTTTTTTCACCAACAAAACACATTTTATAAGTGAAACTGTTTTCAAGAGTTTAGCAACCACATTTTACTGTGCATTTCAGTACACTTCTAGCATCATCGTACGATGAGGTATCGTCGATGGTTATTTCGTTGGTTAATATCGCCTCCGTCCCGCCCTAGCGGGTCAGAGTTACATAACTTCCATTCGAATGGAGTCTGGAATGTGTGCCACAGAGCATGGTTGAAGAATGTAGAAGCATCACTGTGCGTGCCAGCACATTTTTCAGCTCCTGTCAGAGATGATATAGCTGCAATATTTATGGGAAGATGGCTAAGTCCTAGTGGACCGTATGCTTGGCTGCAAAGGTCCCCGAATTTGGCGCCTTTATGCTTTAGAACTTTCCCCGAGCAGCAAGCCAGTTCGTGGATTCCTTTGGACTCACCGAAACGGGTCGTGGGCCTGGTAGGGCAGTGCTTTATGGGCCGCTATTCTGGTGGCCGGCCTTGTTCCGCTAGCGTTCAAGCAAGAGGGTGGGAACGCTGTGGCTGAATGCGAAACGAAACTTCCTTAGAAACTGGCGCCGCCAGGCATCCTGGCGCCGGCCTAACTGCCTTATTGGCGAGTGGAGCCTGCTCTCCTTATCCCGTGTGTGGGTCCACGTAAAGCGGCGCCAGGCTGGTGCCTGGCTAATATGTTTATTACATGAACAGCGTACCTTCTCCGGATGTTGCGTTTCTTAGATGCCACCGCGCCCCGCCATAACGGCGCCCACTAAATCGTTTTATGGACGAGACGGAGCTTGTTTTCACTAGGAAGCTTCGTTCATCTTGTGAAATGCGCCGGCGTTGGGCTGCAGATCCTCCAGGCATTGTGTGCTGTTTTTCGGAGAACAGAATGTGTACTGCACTACAGTGATTGGTTGAGGAAGATCGGATCTCCTTGCTAGAAAACATGATCTGCACGGTAACCACTGCTGGGCAATGATAGGTTTATTCTAGAACATTGGGGGAAATGGCTGTTTTTTGGAAGGTTTTGAGCAGCGGGAGGAACAGGAACTTGCTTCTCGACTGTCGCGGAGTAGAGTCGCTAGAGCTCTTCCGTTTCTACTGAGAGAGCAGTTAATTGTAAAGACGTCTGTACACCCGGGCGAAACTTTATATTTTTGCGGACGTGATACAATCATCGGCGGATGTGGGGCCATCTCCCGCAGTACGATGCTTCTGCACGGCCCGCACCCCAACAGCGTCTCATCTTTCACCGGGTACCTCGGTAACGTTGCGCAGCGTCGGCAAATTGAGAAGCCTGACAATAGTTTTCACAACCATCTCCTTTCATACCATACTTGTACTCGCAGTAGTGTCCATTGCATGCTTAATTGGATCTTGACGCGGGAGACCAATCAGTGGAACGATACAGCAGCGTTTGCTTGCTTAGATTGGCATTATTTCACTCCCTATAGCCAGTCTCTTGTACACGTAAATTGCCAACTAGCCTCAGTTCGTGTTAATGTAATGTTACACAGTTGAAGTTTCTGTTCATATGTTTGTTCTCTCTTGACTTTGATATTAGTTAATAAATCTCTTTGTGATAGCATAGGACCTATTTATTAATTTTTCAACGACACCCATTCTGATTCCTTACGATTTAATTTATTTTGTAGTGGGTTTGAAGTGAATGAACTACTTTATGTCTAGTTAGCCAACTCAGGGGTGATCCACACAGGGGCCACTGTTTAATGTCAGATTTCCTTGGGCTATTGTTAAATCTGGCTCCTCTTGGTTACGGTGGTTACGACTTTTTAGTCGTTTGGCAGACAGAGAACTGCCGCCATCATAGGCTAGCTTGCAAAGAGATCTACACTCCGTCGTACTCTTACGGATTTATGGACAGTCCTGCAGGCTACATGGTGTCAGTTCCCCTCAGCACTACTTCACACATTAGTCGAGTCCATGCCACGTCGTGTTGCAGTTCTTACGCGTGCTCGCGGGGGCCCTGTACGATATTAGGTAGGTGTCGCAGTTCCTTTGGATCTTTAGTGTGTATTGTAGCCTATGTCTTAATGTCGTTTATAAGCTATCCCCATTCGAAATGTCATCCAAATCCGTCCAGCTGTTTCAGCGTGAAAGAGTAGAAAACATACTAACACACACACACTGTCGCAATTATAATATATATGGCAAATGAGATTACTCAATATTTTCTATCAGGTAGCTTCTAACTTGCCATCCTTCATTTCAACCGTACTGCATACGCAACAGTCATAATAGTGTTCAGTGTAGTATACACATTTTGTGCGTCACAATTGGCACTCGTGTTTAACGTATTTGCACTCAGATACGAAGTAACAAGGATATTCCATAATTTTAAAGCATGCATAATTATACACAAGCTTCAGATTGATCGAAACACTTATCAAAAAATGCCAGCATGGCACTGAAAAGGATTAGATACCCACCTTTATTAGTTAGAAATTCCGCTGGTGGTATACCCATCATGTTACATACATAAATGTAAGTTTTCCTGGATAAAGAGCGTGAAAGCAAAGTTTTGCTTATGTCTTCTCTGCTCCGACGGTTCTCTTTTTGCATTTAATGAGATATTTAATTCGTGTACCCGCAAAGAGTTTTTGTAAAACTCTGGTGTACATTTAGTCATTAGTTTAGCCCAGTGTTGAAACTGAAGGCTATGGGATTGGTTCCCCTGTCTGCGTAGAACATGAGCCAGTAATTTCTTTTTCGTTCTCAGAGTATTGTTTTTTATTATTAAGCACTTATTTTTTCTCTCATTAGTGTTAGTTCTTTCTCAACGTTTTCTTAAATTCATCTGCGATACGGCCTCTTCCCGTTTCTGTGGTTTGTTCCGGTTTCTTCTTCTTCGGTGATAGTCAAGTTAGTGTGTTAAGCATGCGTTGACGAGTTTCATGAACTTTGCTTCTATTATTTGTTTATGATGCTCGGGTAGCATAGTACTTGTGATGTACACGTTGGGTGTTTTAGGCTAGGCACAGGTTTGAGGTACTCTGGTGAACACTTGCCAGACGACTCGCAGATAGCGATATTAGACCGCGTTCAGAGTAATGAGCCTTCGACTGTCAAAATCTTATCAGTAAACTGCCGAAGTATTCGTAACAAAGTTGCCGAATTTACTGCCCTCCAGGAAGTTTCTCGCGCTCAAATTATTCTTGACCGAGAGCTGGCTGGAACGGTAAGTAGAAAGCTCTGAGATATTTAGCGATTCATGGAACGCATACCGAAAAGACAGATTAGACACCATGAAAGGTGAGTATTCACTGCAGTTGACTAAAATACTGTCTCTATTTAGGTCGAATTTGAGGGTGACAGTGAAGTTATCTGGTCGCGTATAAGAGGTCTAGATGAAATCAAGCTGAATGTTGGATTTTTTTACCGGCCATCCGATTCCGCTGTGACAGTTTTAGAGTCATTCAAAGGAAGTATACGATCAGTATCACGGAAATACCCAGACCATACCAGATGGCCGGTAGTCTAGGCAGGTTGTTTTCGTAGCCGGTCAAACGGTAAGTTCAGTGCCCTCAGCTGAATAGCAGAGGCATGATTGGTCAACTTAAACCGAGGCTAGTTGACGTCATAAAGCCCTGCTCGACATTGACGGGAACGGTCGCTATTGGCGCGAATGATGTTCTGAGACAGTGTGGGGAAATTTTGGAATCAGAACTGAATGCTGATTCGCAGTTTTCGAAGAGAGTAGGGACTTGAGCAATGCTGGCTTCGCTGCTTGCATCGCATCACAGAGATAGGTTCGGGATCTGATCTTCGTCGGAGTCGGACGGGCTTGCGACTTGGTCGCTCGTTTACGGTAGAACTTAGAATTCTCGGACATCTTCGCGGCCAGGGGTTGACACAGAGTTGCTGCACGGCAGAAGTCGGCGCCTACATCAAAAGGACGCTGCCTACCGACGATGTGCTGCAGATTGCAGTACTGGTACAGTATTTTGCGGCTGCGGCATTGTAGGACCTTATCAATTTTATACTGAATCCCTCAGCAGCACGCGCATTCGCTTTGCTACAAGTCCACCTTGCTTGTTTCTCCATGTGATCCCATTTGAGCTCTCACTACTAATTGCGATACTGCTATATAGTCGGGAGATTAATATTTGATTCATTAGGACCTCCAGTCATTATCGTCAATCTATTGCATCACAGAGAGTAGGAGTCACTTGTTCTCGAGCCAAATCTTATTCTCATAATATTTCAGTATACCCTATCCTATAACTTACTGTGTGTGTCGACAATCATGTGCATTTATGTTCTGATATATTATAAATTTCATTGTAATATTTAATCCGCATATCATTTCGTAGATATAGGCAGAATCCCATTTCCCGTTGTTTATTATGATGAAGCTCTCTTTTTTGAGTAGTTTACGATTTTTATTAAATCATTTACTTCCGTTACCGTTGTGCGCATAATTAATTAGCTGGAAGATAAGGAGGGGGTCGAGTGTATGTCTCGTTCGCATGCAAAATTCGTCTGAATTAAAGAGGTACAAACTCTTCTCCATCCCAGCACCTCACAAAATTTCCCTGAGACTGAAAAGCTTCTGTCCACAAGTTAGCACGAGTTTAGACAGCATCGTTTGTGTCCTTTTCTCGCATGATATTCTGAAACTACACTCCTGGAAATGGAAAAAAGAACACATTGACACCGGTGTGTCAGACCCACCATACTTGCTCCGGACACTGCGAGAGGGCTGTACAGGCAATGATCACACGCACGGCACAGCGGACACACCAGGAACCGCGGTGTTGGCCGTCGAATGGCGCTAGCTGCGCAGCATTTGTGCACCGCCGCCGTCAGTGTCAGCCAGTTTGCCGTGGCATACGGAGCTCCATCGCAGTCTTTAACACTGGTAGCATGCCGCGACAGCGTGGACGTGAACCGTATGTGCAGTTGACGGACTTTGAGCGAGGGCGTATAGTGGGCATGCGGGAGGCCGGGTGGACGTACCGCCGAATTGCTCAACACGTGGGGCGTGAGGTCTCCACAGTACATCGATGTTGTCGCCAGTGGTCGGCGGAAGGTGCACGTGCCCGTCGACCTGGGACCGGACCGCAGCGACGCACGGATGCACGCCAAGACCGTAGGATCCTACGCAGTGCCGTAGGGGACCGCACCGCCACTTCCCAGCAAATTAGGGACACTGTTGCTCCTGGGGTATCGGCGAGGACCATTCGCAACCGTCTCCATGAAGCTGGGCTACGGTTCCGCACACCGTTAGGCCGTCTTCCGCTCACGTCCCAACATCGTGCAGCCCGCCTCCAGTGGTGTCGCGACAGGCGTGAATGGAGGGACGAATGGAGACGTGTCGTCTTCAGCGATGAGAGTCGCTTCTGCCTTGGTGCCAATGATGGTCGTATGCGTGTTTGGCGCCGTGCAGGTGAGCGCCACAATCAGAACTGCATACGACCGAGGCACACAGGGCCAACACCCGGCATCATGGTGTGGGGAGCGATCTCCTACACTGGCCGTACACCACTGGTGATCGTCGAGGGGACACTGAATAGTGCACGGTACATCCAAACCGTCATCGAACCCATCGTTCTACCATTCCTAGACCGGCAAGGGAACTTGCTGTTCCAACAGGACAATGCACGTCCGCATGTATCCCGTGCCACCCAACGTGCTCTAGAAGGTGTAAGTCAACTACCCTGGCCAGCAAGATCTCCGGATCTGTCCCCCATTGAGCATGTTTGGGACTGGATGAAGCGTCGTCTCACGCGGTCTGCACGTCCAGCACGAACGCTGGTCCAACTGAGGCGCCAGGTGGAAATGGCATGGCAAGCCGTTCCACAGGACTACATCCAGCATCTCTACGATCGTCTCCATGGGAGAATAACAGCCTGCATTGCTGCGAAAGGTGGATATACACTGTACTAGTGCCGACATTGTGCATGCTCTGTTGCCTGTGTCTATGTGCCTGCGGTTCTGTCAGTGTGATCATGTGATGTATCTGACCCCAGGAATGTGTCAATAAAGTTTCCCCTTCCTGGGACAATGAATTCACGGTGTTCTTATTTCAATTTCCAGGAGTGTATGAATGAACGGCAACAGGCAGATTCCATATTCCTAGATATCCGAAAAGCATCTGACACAGTGCCGCAGTGAAAATTATTAACGAAAGTACGAGCAGAGAGATTAGGTTCCCAGATACGTGAGTGGCTCGAAGACTTCTGTAACAGAACCCAGTACGTTGTCCTCGACAGCGAGTGTTCGTCAGAGACAAAGGTATCGTGAGGAGTGTGACAGAGAAGTGTGATAGGACCGCCGTTATTTTCTGTATACATAAATGATCTGGTGAAGAGGGTGAGCAGCATACTGCAGCTGTTTTCTGATGATACTGTAGTGTACGAGAAGGTGCCGTCGTTGCGTGACTGTAGGGGGATACAAGATGACTTACAGAAAATTTCTACTTACTTGTTAGTGTGATGAATGGCAGCTAGCTATAAATGTAGAAAAATGTAACTTAATGCGGATGAGTAGGAAAAACAAATCCGTAACGTTCAAAGACAGCATTAGCTGTGTGCTGCTTGACAGAGTCACTTCGATTAAATGTCTAGGCGTGACGTTGCAAAGCCATATGACATGGAACGAGCGTGTCAGGATTGTAGCAGAGAAGACAAACGGTCGGCTTTGATTTATTGAGAGAATTTTAGGAAAATGTGACTCATCTGTAAAAGAGACCGCATATAGGACACTTGTGCGACACATTCTTGAGTACTTCTTGAGTGTTTGGGGTCACCACCCGGTCGGATTAAAGGAAGAAACGGAAACGATTCAGAGGCGCGCTGCTAGATTTGTTACCGAACAATACGCAAGTGTTACGGAGTGTCTAGGAACTCAAATCGGAGTCCCTGGAGGGAAGGCAACAATGTTTCCAGGGAAATTTAGAGAACCGGCATTTGAAGCTGACTCTTGAGTGATTGTACTACCCCCAAAGTACATTTCGCATAATGTCCACGAAGATAGGAGAAACTAGGGCTCATACAGCAGCATACATTTATTTACAGGGTGGTCCATTGATCGTGACCGGGCCAAATATCTCACGAAAAAAGCGTCAAACGAAAAAACTACAAAGAACGAAACTTATCTATCTTGAAAGGGGAAACCGGATGGCGCTATGGTTGGCCCGCTAGATGGCGATGCCATACTTCAAACGGATATCAACTGCGTTTTTTAAATAGGAACCCTTCTTTTTTTACATATTCGTGGAGTACGTAAAGGAATATAAATGTTTTAGTTAGACCACTTTTTTCGCTTTGTGACAGATGGCGCTGTAATAGTCACAAACATATGGCTCACAATTTTAGACTAACAGTTGGTAACAGGTAGGTTTTTGAAATTAAAATACAGAACGTAGGTACGTTGGAACATTTTATTTCGGTTGTTCCAATGTGGTACATGTACCTTTGTGAACTTATCATTTCTGAGAACGTATGCTGTTACAGCGTGATTACCTGTAAATACCCCATTAATGCGATGATTGCTCAAAATGATGTCCGTCAACCACAATGCATTTGGCAATACGTGTAACGACATTCCTCTCAACAGCGAGTAGTTCGCCTTCCGTAATGTTCGCACGTGCATTGACAATGCGCTGACGCATGTTGTCAGGCGTTGTCGGTGGGTCACGATAGCAAATATCCTTCAACTTTCCCCACAGAAAGAACTCCAGGGACGTCATATCCGGTGAACGTGCGGGCCATATGCTTCGACGACCAGTCCACCTGTCATGAAATATGCTATTCAATACCGCTTCAACCGCACGCGAGCTATGTGCCGGACATCTATCATGTTGGAAGTACATCGCCATTCTGTTATGCAGTGAAACATCTTGTAGTAACACCGGTAGAATACTACGTAGGAAATCAGCATACATTGCACCATTTACATTGCCATCGATAAAATGGGGGCCAATCATCCTTCCTCCCATAATGCCGCGCCATACATTAACCCGCCAAGGTCGCTCATGTTCCACTTGTGGCAGCCATCGTGGATTTTCCGTTGCACAATAGTGCATATTATGCCGGTTTACGCTACCGCTGTTGGTGAATGACGCTTCGTCGGTAAATAGAACGCGTGCAAAAACCTGTCATCGTCCCGTAATTTCTCTTGTGCCCAGTGGCAGAACTGTACACGACGTTCAAAGTCGTCGCCTGGTGTATAGAAATATGGTACGGGTGCAATCGATGGTGATGTAGTGTTCTCAACACCGACGTTTTTGAGATTCCCGATTCTCGCTCAATTTGTCTGCTACTGATGTGCGGATTAGCCGCGACAGCAGCTAAAAAATGGTTCAAATGGCTTAACTTCTGAGGTCATCAGTCCCCTGGAACTTAGAACTACTTAAACCTAACTAACCTAAGGATATCACACACATCCATGCCCGAGTCAGGATTTGAACCTGCGACCGTAGCGGTCGCGCGGTTCCAGATTGTAGCGTCTACAACCGCTCGGGCACACCGGCCGTCCAGGAGCTAAAACACCTACTTGGGAATCATAATTTGTTGCAGGTCGTGGTTGACGTTTCACATCTGGCTGAACACTTCCTGTTTCCTTAAATAACGTAACTATCCGGCTAACGGTCCGGACGCTTGGATGATGTCGTCCAGGATACCGAGCAGCATACATAGCACACGCCCGTTGGGCATTTTGATCACAATAGCCATACATAAACACGATATCGACCTTGTCCACAATTGGTAAACGGTCCATTTTAGCACGGGTAATGTATCACGAAACAAATACCGTCCGCACTGGCGAAATGTTGCGTGGCACCACGTACTTATGCGTTTGTGACTATTAGAGTGCCATCTATCACAAAGCGAAAAAAGTGGCCCAACTAAAACATTCATATTTCTTTACGTACCATACGAATATGTAATAAAAAAATGGGGTTCCTATTTAAAAAAACGCAGTTGATATCCGTTGACCTATGGAAGCGCCATGTAGCGGGTCAACCATAGCGGCATCTGGTTTCCCCCTTCAAGCTAGACGAGTTTCCTTCTTTGGAGTTTTTTCGTTTGGTGCTTATTTCGTGAGATATTTGGCCCGGTCACTATCACCCTGTAGACGACCGTTTTTCCCTCGCTCTATTTACGAGTGGAAGAGGAAAGGAAATGGCTTGTAGTGATGCAGTGTCCTCTGCCACGCACCATACGGTATCTATGTAGATTTAGATACTTGTTGGTTGAGGATGGAGCAGGAGAAGCGGCTTTAATAAGGTGAAATGTAGGCACAGCAGTCGGATTTAGAATCTTAGTTTGTGGAAGTTTTGATGATGCAGTCTACCGATTTCGTACATAATCATGCTCTTTAAAATTATGCTACAGATAGTACTACGTTTAATGTTAATGCCATCACCTAGTAATAAGATGTTTCTAGATCTTTGGGAAATTGTGATTAGTTTGCACGTAAAGCCACAGGACATTTCGGCATTGCTAATGTCAAACAGAACTAAGAACGCGATAGAACAGAAAAGAAGAGCAACAATACGAAACTTACTCGCTTAAGCATGTAAGAGCAAGCGTTAACTGAACGGAGAAAAATATCGGATCTGCGTACGTACATTGGGCACAGAGGTGAGCAGTGTAACCACTGGGGGTTAGAGGAGGTGATAGGGAGAAAGTTTTATTGTTTTTCTTCCATCACCGACAGTTGACGGGCTTGCGAGACATACCGATCAGCAGGTATGGTATAAATTTTGACAAGGAAGTATCATGAATTCGGGAACCCGCGTTATAGAGGTGTTGATGTGGTACATACCGGGTGATCAAAAAGTCAGTATAAATTTGAAAACTGAATAAATCACGGAATAATGTAGATAGAGAGGTATAAATTAGGTTCGTTTGAGCAGTTACCAGAAAGCGCCAGACAACAGGCTGTACTGCGCATGCGCAGCTACGATGACGTAGGCAGCCCGTGCTTGGTGCTTGCTCTGCTCATACGCTTTTCGTCGTATTTCTGGTGGGGCATCACGTGACCATGTGTAGCCGTGCGGCATGTTGTTGAGAAGACATACTGAGTTGTACGTAAAGCAATTGTTTTATCATATCCCACACGGATAAAGGATGCAAATAAGGAAACAGTTCTTGGCAAAATATCATTTCAAAATTAGACTTCTCGAAGTACCATAAAATTTTGCTAAGGGGCGACTTTGACAATTTTTTTTTATTTTTTTTAATTCGTACTCTGCAATATTGTTATGTAGCATTTCCAACAGGTTTACATCTACACAGCACTGCAAAAAGCTAGTAGGATGGAATACAAATTTCTTGCAGCAAAAAAGAGACAGTTTCTTGTGTAGCTTACACCGGAATATAGGATAATAAATTTCATGACTATTTCAAAACGTGAAAAAATTAACATGGTTGTCTGTGAGGCAAAAACTGTACAACTGACAGTTTATTCTACTCTAGAAATAAATATGAAGCCATGTGGGGAGTTAAAACGATAAAACACGGTATGCTGCCAGTCTAAAATTTAGCACAGAATGGCATTCTATTAATTTAAGACGTAAACACAAATTAAGAAATAACTTCAGGCCTAGAGGAAGTACTAGACAAGTGCCTTGTGATTGAAAAACACTTTCACAGAAGGCAGATTTGTAAAATTCTGCTACAGCTGTCATATTTGAAACAAAATATTTAGTTCAAAACTACTTAGCAGATTTGCCTATTTAGTCGGCTTCAAGTCGATGTTTACGTACGTTCGTGCGTATATAGTATTAAGAGATCTCACAGTGTCATAAAAGGAACAGGACATCAGAGACTACTCCAGCATCATCGGAATTTCGTAAACCATACTAAAATGTTTCATTCCGCTCTAATTGCATATTTATATTTCTAGATGCACTCTGAAGTACCTGATAGTCAGCTTTTCATGTGGTTTTCGTGATACCAATTTTCTTGGAGGTCCAGTACTGTATTCTCATGTTTGGTTCTTTATAATGGTATAACGTCATTCGTCCCAGAAAATGAAAATTTGCACTTTAAATTGAACGAGGTTGAAAGTAACCAATAGTGCGGAATGAAACACTTCGTTTCAAATAAACTAACTGCCTCAGCGGAAAAAAAATTAACTGAAGCAAATTTCACTATAAAACAGACAGAAACAGCTTCATTAAGACATAATTGTTGATTGCTAATAACGTGGAAATATTATAAAATCAGAAAATTGAAACTACTAACTTATTTTGGTCTTTCATGGTTATGAGAATGTATTTTAACTCACTTGATGGCTCCCGGCCACAGAAATCTGTTTTGATTTCATTTGACGTGGGAGCTGTAAACGAAGACACAAAACATATACACGGGTCATGTGGGGAAGAAACCCCCACTATAACTCAGCTTGCTCTGCGCATGCCCGAATCTGGCAGCTTGGGCGCGCCAGAAAATTTTTTCCGGGTGGCTTCTGGCTGCTTGCTGCTGCTGCTGCTGCTGCTGCTGCTCATACAGCAAACAGCCACGCTTCAAGTAGCCAGAAGCGGGAGGAAGGCACTGCTCATACGCGAATTCAGCTCTGCGCATGCGCACGAGCCCGCTGGCAACTGCTCATACGAACCTATTAACACACATGTTTGGAATGACATGGGGTTTTATTAGAACCAAAAAAAATACAAAAGTTCAAAAAATGTTCGACAGATGGCGCTTCATCTGATCAGAATAGCAATAATTAGCATAACAAAGTAAGACAAAACAAAGATGATGTTCTTTACAGGAAATGCTCCATATGTCCACCATCATTCCTCAACAATAGCTGTAGTCGAGGAATAATCTTTTGCACAGCACTGTAAAACATGTCCGGAGTTATGGTGAGGCATTGGCGTCGGATGTTGTCTTTCAGCATCCCTAGAGATGTCGGTCGATCACGATACACTTGCGACTTCAGGTAACCCCAAAGCCAATAATCGCACGGACTGAGGTCTGGGGACCTAGGAGGCCAAGCATGACGAAAGTCTCGGAGAAAATCAGTTTGCGTTACGGAAAAATACTGACTAATGCGAGGTAGTACTAACCTCTCGCCTTATGTTAGACGATTGGAAAACTTAGAAAAAAGGGAAACGTGTGTATACAGGACTTGTAGCCTAACAGAAAGTTGTTGAAAACGTTGACTGGAAAACATTCTTTGAACTTCTGAAGATAGTAGGGATAAAACAGAGGGAGAGGTAGGTTGCCTGCAATTTACACAGTAACCAGTGTCCGGTTATAATAATCGAAGGATATTAAAGTTGTGATGTGAATGAGACAGGGTTGTAGCCTGTCTTCGATGTTATTCAGTCTGTGGTGGTGGTGGTTAGTGTTTAACGTCCCGTCGACAACGGGGTCGTTAAAGTCGGAGCGCAAGCTCGGGTTAGGGAAGGATTGGGAAGGAAATCGGCCGTGCCCTTTCAAAGGAACCATCTCGGCATTCGCCTGAAACGATTTAGGGAAATCACGGAAAACCTAAATCAGGATGGCCGGAGACGGGATTGAACCGGCGTCCTCCCGAATGCGAGTCCTTCAGTCTGTACACTGAGCAAATTTGGAAAAAGGAATTACAGTTTACGGAAGTTAAGACTTTGAGTTTTGCCGATGACGTCGTAATTATGTCAGAGCCGACAAAAGACATGGCAGAGTATTTGAATGGAATGGATAATGACTTGAAAAGCAGTTATAAGATGAATATCAACAAAAGTAAAACAAGGGTAACGGAATGTAGTCAAGTCAAATAAGATGATGCTGAGAGAATTAGATTAGGAATGGGACACCAACATTAGTAGATGAGTTTTGTTCTTTGGGCAGCAAAATACAGCGGGTAGACAAAAATGAGCAAACACCAAAAACACAACAAATTATAGCGCCATTCAAAACAGCCTCGAGTCGTCCCTGAATTAATAATTACAGGTCCTGAGTGGTTTTCAAGGGAATTTTATACCACTCCATAGTGGCAAGTTCAGGTAACAATGATGCAGGTGGATAACGATCATGCGTCCTTCTCTGCAAAGTAGACCACAACGAGTCAATAATATTGAGATCTGTTGACTATCGTGACCAGGCGAGGAGGGAATATTCATCTTCGTGCTCACAAAACCAGTCTTGGACGATACAAGCTGTGTCAACAGTGAACCTGACGTCTTGGAACAGTATCAGCATTGGAGAACAAACATTGTACCATGAGATGGGCCTGATCAACCAAAATGGGCATATTATAGTGCCAGTAATACGGCCTTCCAGAGTAACCCTGGAGCCTAAGGAATCCCACGATATGGTTGCCCATTTCATAACTACGCACTTGCCATGTTTCACTCTTGGGACATAAACTAGGTCAGAAGTTCGGAACCAATGTGTAACAAGACCCTTGCCATAAGGTCACGGTCTTCCAGTGCTCCATGGTCCAGGTATTATGGCTTCGGCACTGAATTTGGAATTCCAGCTCGCCCTCCAATTCCCTGGTTGTGGGGCTCCCTTCGTGTTTTGGTGTTGACAGTGTCCGCAAGTGCTACACTATTGGCCATTAAAATTGCTACACCACGAAGATGAAGTGCTACAGGCGCGAAATTTAACCGACAGAAAGAAGATGCTGTGATATGCAAATGATTAGCTTTTCAGAGCATTCACACAAGGTTGGCGCCGGTGACGACACCTACAACGTGCTAACATGAGGAAAGTTTCCAACCGATTTCTCATACACAAACAGCAGTTGACCGGCGTTGCCTGGTGAAACGTTGTTGTGGTGCCTCGTGTAAGGAGGAGAAATGCGTTGCATCACGTTTCCGACTTTGATAAAGGTCGGATTGAAGCCTATCACGATTGCAGTTTATCGTATCACGACATTGCTGCTCGCGTTGGTCGAGATCCTATGATTGCTAGCAGAATATGGAATCGGTGGGTTCAGGAGGGTAATACGGAACGCCGTGCAGGATCCCAACGGCCTCGTATCACTGGCAGTCGAGATGACAGGCATCTTATCCGTATGGCTGTTACAGATCGTGCAGCCACGTCTCGATCCCTGAGTCAACAGATGGGGACGTTTGCAAGACAGCAACCATCTGCACGAACAGTCCGACGACGTCTGCAGCAGTATGGACTATCAGCTTGGAGACCATAGGTGCGGTTACCCTTGACGCTGCATCACAGACAGGAGCGCCTGCGATGGTGTACTCAACGACGAACCTGGGTGCACGATTTACAAAACGTCATTTTTTCGGATGAATCCAGGTTCTGTTTACAGTATCATGATGGTCGCATCCGTGTTTGGCGACATCGCGATGAACGCACATTGGAAGCGTGTATTCGTCATCGCCATACTGGCGTACCACCCGGCGTGATGGTATGGGGTGCAATTGACTACACGTCTCGGTCACCTCTTGTTCGCATGGACGACACTTTGAACAGTGGACGTTACATTTCAGATGTGTTACGATCCGTGGCTCTACTCTTCATTCGATCCCTGCGAAACCCTACATTTCAGTAGGAAACTGCACGACCGCATGTTGCAGGTCCTGTACGGGCCTTTCGACTGCCGCCCTCGCCAGCAAGTTTTCCAGATCTCTCACCAATTGAAGACGTCTGGTCAATGGTGGTCGAGCAACTGGCTCGTCACAATACGCTAGTCACTACTCTTGATGAACTGTGGTATCGTGTTGAAGTTGCATGGGCAGCTGTACCTGTACCCGCCATCCAAGCTCTGTTTGACTCAATGCCCAGGCGTATCAAGGCCGTTATTAGTGCCAGAGGTGGTTGTTCTGGGTACTGATTTCTCAGGATCTATGCACCCAAATTGCGTGAAAATGTAATCACATGTCAGTTCTAGTATAATATATTTGTCTAATAAATACTTGTTTATCATCTGCATTTCTTTTTGGTGTAGCAATTTTAATTGCCGGTAGTGTACATTCAGTTCCGAAGTGACTCCTGCAGCAGTCGTCCTCTTATTTTTCGTAGCAATCATCTTCAATGGCCGTCTGTCACAATCACTCGACACTCTTTCGTCACAGTGGTCTACATATCGGACGTTTTTCCTCTTTCCCTGTATACGGTATAACTCTCCGATACGGTGCCTCCTGAAGCACAAAACACTTTGGCTACCTTGATTCCGGAAGCACCAACAGTTTTTCCACGTTCGAATACACTTAATTCCGACATTATGCACTCAAAACTATACAGAACACTGTTCTGACCGCGATTGACGCGTGCGACGTATTGACGACAATGTCCAAGTACCGTTAGTCGTCAAATACAACAGCCCCATCTGCAGGCTTTTCTAGCATCTGCATTTATGTTCAAGCATTCATTTCTCGCAGTGTTTGCATATTTTTGTCCAGCGCCTGTAAGTGACGGTGGCCGAAGTAAAAAGCAAAATGTACGACTGCTATACGAAATAATAGTAAGAGTTGAAAATTTGTGCCGGACCGAAACTCGTAAGTGGTTTTCCCACTTTAAGCGAGCGGTCACCTCTTAACCGCCGTCTGCCTTCGTGTGTGTGTGTGTGTGTGTGTGTTTGTGTGTGGTGTGTTTGTGTGTGTAGCATGGTGGCAGAAAGGGCAGGGGTCGCCACCCGAGGCCTGACGACAGTGTCACCTTGCTCGCGGATCTGGAACAGGGATCGGAAGGGGAAGATACCAAGGCTTCTTCTTTTTTGCTTTTCATTTATTTGTTTTTGTTTTAACTGCAAAGTAAACCTCATACTAACTAGGTAGAGAGAACCCTACAACAAATGAGTATGGAGACTGTCCAGTTCATCTTCTCGTATGAAGAGGAGTGCTGTCCCCTGTGTGCATAGGTTGAAATCCATCTTGAACTGTGGACGATCGACATCTGTCTCTTCTCGCACCTGGAAAACTTCAGCACGCCGGAGCGTCCATGAACAACGAACCCAGATAGCTGGCAAATCAAGATCAGTATGTCTCCCGGCATTGGAAGTCCGTGTGTTTGTCCAGCAGGAAGGACCAGTAATACAACACGTCTTTGACATCGTCGTGGATAAAATAATGCAGCGCCATTACTTTAATCCAATTGACTCTATTTGTCCTGACGGTTGGGAAGTAGAAAGCTTCCATGTGGAATAGAGCTTCAGAATCAATCGACGCACGAGACCGTCTTCAGAGTAGGGCTAACACTCGTGTGAGTAGCCAACATGCAGCCCCCCTACTAAATATCAAACGATGCGTGTCAGACTCAATTACTGTGCAAAGTGGACACAAAGGAGCGTCGACCAGATGAATGGAGTGCAATTGTTGGCGATTAGCGAATTTGTCATTCACTTTCACGTACCACAAAGTCCGCACTTCCGTGGGGAGAAAGGGTAGATGGTTCGTAAGTCAAATTCTCTTCCATCGTACGGTAGGGTAGCGTCATTCAACCCTGTTGGCGTGTTGGTGTCTTTGTAATTGACGGCAGTAGTCCTTCGTCAAGAGAAATCGTGTAGAACGCAGGGCATCCATCAGATAACTATACTCCACGAGGAACGTCCTAATGTGACTGAATGGTGACGAAATAACGCCGACAGGGAATGGAGGGTGCAGTGATTCTGGCGCCACTTCGCCGATCACGGTGCTTGTCAGGTTGACTTTCTCAGAATGCCACAGTCGGCACACCGTTCCAAGAAACAGTGCCCGCTCTCAGTTCCTGCCAATGCTCATCCCTATGCCACCTTCATGTGAGGGCAATGTTGAGGTGTCGTAACGAATTTTAAAAACAAGTTCAGCACTCTCAAAATGTCCAAATGCGGCTTGTAGCCTCGTAGCAATCGTAATGGGCATCATTAGCACACGGGTGAACTGGTTTAATTTTGGAGCTAAATAGACATTAATGTAGATTCCCGCTGGAACATGTCCATCGTTCGCAGCGTGTGGAGTCGCACAAGTGCACGTATTTATTTCAACAGCCGAAGATGTGTTGACTATGACCATGAAAGAATACCCCTAAATAGTTGAGTGTGTGTACCTTACTGATGGGCACTGTCGTTCCTGCGGCCAGCCCCCTGTCCACATCCATATACACTACTGGCCATTAAAATTGCTACAGCAAGAAGAAACGTAAATGATAAACGGGTATTCATTGGACAAATGTATTATACTAGAACTGACATGTGATTACATTTTCACGCAATTTGGCTGCATAGATCCTGAGAAATCAGTACCCAGAACAACCGCCTCTGGCCGTAATAACGGCCTTGATACACCTGGGCATTGAGTCAAACAGAGCTTGGGTGGCGTGTACAGGTACAGCTGCCCATGTAGCTTCAACACGATACCACAGTTGATCAAGAGTAGTGACTGGCGTATTGTGACGAGCCAGTTGCTCGACCACCATTGCCCAGACGTCTTCAATTGGTGAGAGATCTGGAGAATGTGCTGGCCAGGGCAGCAGTCGAACATTTTCTGAATCCAGAAATGCCCATACAGGACCTGGAACATGCGGTCCTGCATTATTCTGCTGAAATGTAGGGTTTCGCAGGGATCGAATGAAGGGTAGAACCACGGGTCGGAACACATCTGAAATGTAACGTCCACTGTTCAAAGTGCCGTCAATGCGAACAAGAGGTGACCGAGGCGCGTAACCAATGACAACCCATACCATCACGCCAGGTGATACGACAGTATGGCGATGACGAATACACGCTTCCAATCTGCGTTCACCTCGATGTCGCCAAACACGGATGCGACCATCATGATACTGTAAACAGAACCTGGATTCATCCGAAAAAAATGACGTTTTGCCATTCGTGCACCCAGGTTCGTCGTTGAGTACACCATCGCAGGCGCTCCTGTCTGTGATGCAGCGTCAAGGGTAACCGCAGCTATGGTCTCCGACCTGATAGTCCATGCTGCTGCAAACGTCGTCGAACTGTTCGTGCATATGGTTGTTGTCTTGTAAATGTCCCCATCTGTTGACTCAGGGATCGAGACGTCGCTACACGATCCGTTGCGGCCATGCGGATAAGATTCCTGTCATCTCTACTGCTAGCGCAGTTTATCGTATAGCAACATTGCTGCTCGCGTTGATCGAGATCCAATGACTGTTAGCAGAATATGGAATCGGCGAGTTCAAGAGGGTAATACGGAAAGCCGTGCTGGATCCCAACGGCCTCGTATCACTAGCAGTAGAGATGACAGGAATCTTATCCGCATGGCTGTAACGGATCGTGCAGCCACGACTCTATCCCTGAGTCAACAGATGGGGACGTTTGCAAGACAACAACCATCTGCAAGAACAGTTCGACGACGTTTGCAGCAGCATGGACTATCAGCTCGGAGACCATGGCTGCGGTTACCCTTGACGCTGCATCAGAGACAAGAGCGCCTGCGATGGTGTACTCGACGACGAACCTGGGTGCACGAACGGCAAAACGTCATTTTTTTCGGATGAATCCAGGGTCTGTTTACAGCATCATGATGGTCACATCCGTTTTTGGTGACATCGCGGTGAACGCACATTGGAAGCGTGTATTCGTCATCGCCATACTGGCGTATCACCCGGCGTGATGGTACAGGGTGCCATTGGTTACACGTCTCGGTCACCTCTTGTTCGCATTGACGGCACTTTGAACAGTGGACGTTACATTTGAGATGTGTTACGACCCTTCACTCGATCCCTGCGAAACCATACATTTCAGCAGGATAATGCGCGACCGCGTGTTTCAGGTTCTGTACGGGCCTTTTTGGATACAGAAAATGTTCGACTACTGCCGTAGCCAGCGCATTCTCCAGATCTCTCACCAACTGAAAACGTCTGGTCAATGGTGACCGCGAACTGGCTCGTCACAATACGACAGTCACTGCTCTTGATGAACTGTGGTGTCGTGTTGGAGCTGCATGTGCAGCTGCACCTGTACACGCCATCCAAGCTCTGTTTGACTCAATGCCCAGGCGTATCAAGGCCGTTATTACGGATGTCCTGGGTACTGATTTCCCAGGATCTATGCACCCAAATTGCGTGAAAATGTAATCACATGACAGTTCTAGTATAATATATTTGTCCAATGAATACCCGTCTATCATCTGCATTTCTTCTTGGTGTAGCAATTTTAATGGCCAGTAGTGTACATTCGGATCCATGTTGCGCCCATAAGCTCGAAGAAACAGCGGTAGAACTCAATAGGGTGTCCATCAGACCCAGTCTATTTGTTCAACGCACCACTCTTCAAGGCCATTTCCAGTTCGTCCCGGGTGGTGTGTCTGCCAGAAGCGTGCCGTCGTCCTGCACAGCCTCGGTTGCTTTCATGTCGTGTTACACATCTCCCAGTCCCACGTCGCTTCTTGGGTCCCGGCAAAGAAATTGCGATAGTATTGGGTGAATTCTTGGCCAACATCTGTTTGTGTCACAGCTTGCCTTGCCTCTGCCGTTTTGACTGCTGTAATGAGCCTGCGTTTGCGCTGATGTCTTTCTCGTACTATGTGATGGAGCGATACTCGTTAAGCATGAAGACCGCTTGCATTCTCACACGTACTCTTACCCCCTGCAATTGCACCGCAGTGAGTTGGAGCAAGTGGGCTTTGATGCGTTGGACGCCTGTGGATCGTTTGGTGACGGCAGCTGCATTGACAGTTCCCTTAATGCCGTGTAATAAAGTTATGAAGTCGTCCGTTGCCAGCCGGACTTATCTCTGCCATAGCCGTCAGATGCCCTGCTTATGGCAGGTGTGACACAGCTAACCCACCACAGCAATGTGGAACTGTAAGCTCGTTGACGGCACAGGCCTCATCGCGGAGGTGGGAAACGTTCAGTTTAAGATCGTGGGCAGAGCTGGGATGAGGGCCGGTCGTGGTCGACTCCCACGTCATTTCTCAGTGCCTCCACATACACTCCTGGAAATGGAAATAAGAACACCGTGAATTCATTGTCCCAGGAAGGGGAAACTTTATTGACACATTCCTGGGGTCAGATACATCACATGATCACACTGACAGAACCACAGGCACATAGATACAGGCAACAGAGCATGCACAATGTCGGCACTAGTACAGTGTATATCCACCTTTCGCAGCAATGCAGGCTGCTATTCTCCCATGGAGACGATCGTAGAGATGCTGGATGTAGTCCTGTGGAACGGCTTGCCATGCCATTTCCACCTGGCGCCTCAGTTGGACCAGCGTTCGTGCTGGACGTGCAGACCGCGTGAGACGACGCTTCATCCAGTCCCAAACATGCTCAATGGGGGACAGATCCGGAGATCCTGCTGGCCAGGGTAGTTGACTTACACCTTCTAGAGCACGTTGGGTGGCACGGGATACTTGCGGACGTGCATTGTCCTGTTGGAACAGCAAGTTCCCTTGCGGGTCTAGGAATGGTAGAACGATGGGTTCGATGACGGTTTGGATGTACCGTGCACTATTCAGTGTCCCCTCGACGATCACCGGTGGTGTACGGCCAGTGTAGGAGATCGCTCCCCACACCATGATGCCGGGTGTTGGCCCTGTGTGCCTCGGTCGTATGCAGTCCTGATTGTGGCGCTCACCTGCACGGCGCCAAACACGCATACGACCATCATTGGCACCAAGGCAGAAGCGACTCTCATCGCTGAAGACGACACGTCTCCATTCGTCCCTCCATTCACGCCTGTCGCGACACCACTGGAGGCGGGCTGCACGATGTTGGGGCGTGAGCGGAAGACGGCCTAACGGTGTGCGGGACCGTAGCCCAGCTTCATGGAGACGGTTGCGAATGGTCCTCGCCGATACCCCAGGAGCAACAGTGTCCCTAATTTGCTGGGAAGTGGCGGTGCGGTCCCCTACGGCACTGCGTAGGATCCTACGGTCTTGGCGTGCATCCGTGCGTCGCTGCGGTCCGGTCCCAGGTCGACGGGCACGTGCACCTTCCGCCGACCACTGGCGACAACATCGATGTACTGTGGAGACCTCACGCCCCACGTGTTGAGCAATTCGGCGGTACGTCCACCCGGCCTCCCGCATGCCCACTATACGCCCTCGCTCAAAGTCCGTCAACTGCACATACGGTTCACGTCCACGCTGTCGCGGCATGCTACCAGTGTTAAAGACTGCGATGGAGCTCCGTATGCCACGGCAAACTGGCTGACACTGACGGCGGCGGTGCGCAAATGCTGCGCAGCTAGCGCCATTCGACGGCCAACACCGCGGTTCCTGGTGTGTCCGCTGTGCCGTGCGTGTGATCATTGCCTGTACAGCCCTCTCGCAGTGTCCGGAGCAAGTATGGTGGGTCTGACACACCGGTGTCAATGTGTTCTTTTTTCCATTTCCAGGAGTGTATGTGATGTGGGAGGACCTCGTCTGCGGTGTCAGTGTCCGTTCTGCTGGAGGTGACTGCCCGAGACGTCCCTGAAGGCAGTCCGAGCGAACATGTCCTTCTTGTAGGGTGTAGAAAAGTTTCCGCTACCAGTCGGTTTCGGGCTTGTGCTCATCCTCAGGTGTGTATACATTCATGTTCATGTACGGTTCTAACTGTTATTTTTTAATTTGCAATAGCTTTTAGTAATTTCATATACCGGGTGATCAAAAAGTCAGTATAAATTTGAAAACTGAATAAATCACGGAATAATGTAGATAGAGAGGTACAAATTGACACACATGCTTAGAATAACATGGGGTTTTATTAGAACCAAAAAAATACAAACGTTCAAAAAATGTCCGACAGATGGCGCTTCATCTGATCAGATTTGGTGAAGACTGCCAGTCTCGCTAGCGGGATGAAAGCAGAGCTCACCATCTGCAGCATCGTCGACAGGACTGACTGCGGACCTTTGGTACAGAGCCGAGTGGAGGGTCTGAATCAGAGGCTGAGACGGTTCTGCGACCGTGTGGGCTGCAGATTCCTCGACTTGCGCCATAGGGTGGTGGGGTTTCGGGTTCCGCTGGATAGGTCAGGAGTCCACTACACGCAACAAGCGGCTACACGGGTAGCAGGGGTTGTGTGGCGTGGGCTGGGCGGTTTTTTTAGGTTAGATGGCCTTTGGCAAGTACAGAAAGGGCAACAGCCTCAACGGGTGCGGGGCAAAGTCAGGACATGCGGGGACCAAGCAGCAATCGGTATTGTGATTGTCAACCGTCGAAGCTGCGTTGGTAAAGTACCGGAACTTCGAGCGCTGATAGAAAGCACCGAAGCTGAAATCGTTATAGGTACAGAAAGCTGGCTTAAGGCAGAGATAAATTCTGCCGAAATTTTTACAAAGGTACAGACGGTGTTTAGAAAGGATAGATTGCATGCAACCGGTGGTGGAGTGTTCGTCGCTGTTAGTAGTAGTTTATCCTGTAGTGAAATAGAAGTGGATAGTTCCTGTGAATTATTATGGGTGGAGGTTACAGTAAACAACCGAACTAGGTTAATAATTGGCTCCTTTTACCGACCTCCCGACTCAGCAGCATTAGTGGCAGAACAACTGAGAGAAAATTTGGAATACATTTCACCTAAATTTTCTCAGCATGTTATAGTCTTAGGTGGAGATTTCAATTTACCAGATATAGACTGGGACACTCAGATGTTTAGGACGGGTGGTAGGGACAGAGCATCGAGTGACATTATACTGAGTGCACTATCCGAAAATTACCTCGAGCAATTAAACAGAGAACCGACTCGTGGAGATAACATCTTGGACCTACTGATAACAAACAGAGCCGAACTTTTCGACTCTGTATGTACAGAACAGGGAATCAGTGATCATAAGGCCGTTGCAGCATCCCTGAATATGGAAGTTAGTAGGAATATAAAAAAAGGGAGGAAGGTTTATCTGTTTAGCAAGAGTAATAGAAGGCAGATTTCAGACTACCTAACAGATCAAAACGAAAATTTCTGTTCCGACACTGACAATGTTGAGTGTTTATGGAAAAAGTTCAAGGCAATCGTAAAATGCGTTTTAGACAGGTACGTGCCGAGTAAAACTGTGAGGGACGGGAAAAACCCACCGTGGTACAACGGCAAAGTTAGGAAACTACTGCGAAAGCAAAGAGAGCTTCACTCTAAGTTTAAACGCAGCCAAAACCTCTCAGACAAACAGAAGCTAAACGATGTCAAAGTTAGCGTAAGGAGGGCTATGCATGAAGCGTTCATTGAATTCGAAAGTAAAATTCTATGCACCGACTTGACAGAAAATCCTAGGAAGTTCTGGTCTTACGTTAAATCAGTAAGTGGCTCGAAACAGCATATCGAGACACTCCGGGATGATGATGGCATTGAAACAGAGGATGACACGCGTAAAGCTGAAATACTAAACACCTTTTTCCAAAGCTGTTTCACAGAGGAAGACCGCACTGCAGTTCCTTCTCTAAATCCTCGCACAAACGAAAAAATGGCTGACATCGAAATAAGTGTCCAAGGAATAGAAAAGCAACTGGAATCACTCAATAGAGGAAAGTCCACTGGACCTGACGGGATACCAATTCGATTCTACACAGAGTACGCGAAAGAACTTGCCCCCCTTCTAACAGCCGTGTACCGCAAGTCTCTAGAGGAACGGAGGGTTCCAAATGATTGGAAAAGAGCACAGGTAGTCCCAGTCTTCAAGAAGTGTCGTCGAGCAGATGCGCAAAACTATAGACCTATATCTCTGACGTCGATCTGTTGTAGAATTTTAGAACATGTTTTTTGCTCGCGTATCATGTCATTTCTGGAAACCCAGAATCTACTATGTAGGAATCAACATGGATTCCGGAAACAGCGATCGTGTGAGACTGAACTCGCTTTATTTGTTCATGAGACCCAGAAAATATTAGATACAGGCTCCCAGGTAGATGCTATTTTTCTTGACTTCCGGAAG
This sequence comes from Schistocerca serialis cubense, assembly GCF_023864345.2. Taxonomy (NCBI): domain Eukaryota; kingdom Metazoa; phylum Arthropoda; class Insecta; order Orthoptera; family Acrididae; genus Schistocerca; species Schistocerca serialis. The sequence continues at coordinate 888,642,255 of NC_064640.1, read as the reverse complement.
GCGTTCGATACAGTTCCGCACTGTCGCCTGATAAACAAAGTAAGAGCCTACGGAATATCAGACCAGCTGTGTGGCTGGATTGAAGAGTTTTTAGCAAACAGAACACAGCATGTTGTTATCAATGGGGAGACGTCTACAGACGTTAAAGTAACCTCTGGCGTGCCACAGGGGAGTGTTATGGGACCATTGCTTTTCACAATATATATAAATGACCTAGTAGATAGTGTCGGAAGTTCCATGCGGCTTTTCGCGGATGATGCTGTAGTATACAGAGAAGTTGCAGCATTAGAAAATTGTAGCGAAATGCAGGAAGATCTGCAGCGGATACGCACTTGGTGCAGGGAGTGGCAACTGACCCTTAACATAGACAAATGTAATGTATTGCGAATACATAGAAAGAAGGATCCTTTATTGTATGATTATATGATAGCGGAACAAACACTGGTAGCAGTTACTTCTGTAAAATATCTGGGAGTATGCGTGCGGAACGATTTGAAGTGGAATGATCATATAAAATTAATTGTTGGTAAGGCGGGTACCAGGTTGAGATTCGTTGGGAGAGTGCTTAGAAAATGTAGTCCATCAACAAAGGAGGTGGCTTACAAAACACTCGTTCGACCTATACTTGAGTATTGCTCATCAGTGTGGGATCCGTACCAGATCGGTCTGACGGAGGAGATAGAGAAGATCCAAAGAAGAGCGGCGCGTTTCGTCACAGGGTTATTTGGTAACCGTGATAGCGTTACGGAGATGTTTAATAAACTCAAGTGGCAGACTCTGCAAGAGAGGCGCTCTGCATCGCGGTGTAGCTTGCTCGCCAGGTTTCGAGAGGGTGCGTTTCTGGATGAGGTATCGAATATATTGCTTCCCCCTACTTATACCTCCCGAGGAGATCAGGAATATAAAATTAGAGAGATTCAAGCGCGCACGGAGGCTTTCAGACAGTCGTTCTTCCCGCGAACCATACGCGACTGGAACAGGAAAGGGAGGTAATGACAGTGGCACGTAAAGTGCCCTCCGCCACACACCGTTGGGTGGCTTGCGGAGTATCAATGTAGATGTAGATGTAGATGTAGAATAGCAATAATTAGCATAACAAAGTAAGACAAAGCAAAGATGATGTTCTTTACAGAAAATGCTCGATATATCTACTATCATTCCTCAACAATAGCTGTAGTCGAGGAATAATGTTGTGAACAGCACTGTAAAACATGTCCGGAGTTATGGTGAGGCATTGGCGTCGGATGTTGTCTTTCAGCATCCTAGAGATGTCGGTCGATCACGATACACTTGCGACTTCAGGTAACGTCAAAGCCAATAATCGCACGGACTGAGGTCTGGGGACCTGGGAGGCCAAGCATGACGAAAGTGGCGGCTGATCACACGATCATCACCAAACGACGCGCTCAAGAGATCTTTCACGCGTCTAGCAATATGGAGTGTTTTTTGTTTTCTTGTTCTAATAAAAGCCCATGTCATTCCAAGCATGAGTGTCAATTTTTACCTCTCTATCTACATTATTCCGTGGTTTATTAAGTTTTCAAATTTATACTGACTTTTTGATCACCCTGTATATGTAACATCATTGTACTTCCTAGATGTAAGTTCTCCGACAAAAATATAGATCAAAAAATTTCATAATGTGTATCAAAAAACTTCGCAGTCTATAATAGCTTTATAAGTTTCTATATGTGCAACATCATTGTCCTTCATACGGTTAAGTTCTTTGACCAAAACCTACATTTTCCGTATGAGCAACATTTGTACACCTGCTACGTCTAAGTTCTTTGACCATAGCCCACATGTTGGTATGTAAGCACAGTGTATTTCACGAGTCCACGTCGTAATAGTGAAATACGCAGCCAAACTTTATAAAACTGAAATATGGACGTGAAAATGATAACAAATGTGCAACAAAGTGGAAAAACTGTCTCCACAGCGTAGCTATAATAATGATGCTTCATCTTTATGTAAGTATGGATATATTTTCGACAAATGCTGCCTTGCCACTTACAATTGTCCCACGTGTATCTTTTTAGTCACCAGCAAATAATTTTTTGTATTTATACAGTGATCTCCAGCAATATAAACATGTACATGAATGTATAAACACCTGAGGATGGGCACAAGCCCGAAACTGGTCGTGTGACAAATAAATAACCATTTATTGTGACTGCTGGCGGAAATTTTTCTACGCCCTATAAAGGAATAGTGACGAAGTTCAACAGCATCCACAATGGATAAAATTCATTTAATGTCCTTCTCGTCCGCAACTCACGCAGGTCCTCGCTTTTCTGTCATAACGATTGACCGACATCCACCAATGGGCACATATGAAGATATGTGTTTTCGGACCTCAATATGAACTTGTCGCACTCCATAGATTGCGGGATACGCCTCAGAAGTTTTCCATTTTTCCTCCACATGGCTAAGAACTGCAACAAACGGCTGTAAAGCGTCTACGGCCAGAGAGGCGGGAACTACAAAGGCATAGTTCGATCTCCCAGACCACCTCACTCACGTTCCCATCAGAACGGCAGAAGTGGGATCTACCGGCACATCTGCGTAGCAGTCTGTCAGAAGCCGCTTCTTCTATGAGTCTGAGGTAAACTGCGTTGGAGGCAATGGAAAAATGCGTTCCTAGCAGATCTTGTGATTCTAAGTGTACCACGTCAGAAAAAAAGTTCGATTTCACGAGCTTTGGGTGGAGCAGCGAATTGTGCATTGAATGTAAGCTTTATCGTCGCTTTTCGCTACGGAATAGCCATCGTGCTTCGAGTAGATTGAAATAACACTATTACACAACGCCTCACGGAAATAAACAAACATTCGCTAACGGAGCTCGGCTCGAAGTGCCGAGCAAATCTGCGCCAGCTGCCTCGGCCATCCGAGCATGCCCGCATTGTTATTTTGTTGTTTTCTTTATTTTGGCTTTGGGTTTCACGGACCATACAGCCAACAACGTTTATAAAGTGCCAAAGAAACATAACCGCAAAAAAGCAGAATAGAGCAAAATTACGAAGTTAGCATATAAACACACTCTTAAAGTGAAATAAAAGCGCCATTAGGCAAACACCAGAGAGCCGAGGGCAGTGATGAAAATGACACTGGGGCAGAATTACAAATAGCACTATACAGCAACATTATGAGAAATATTCATATATTCTTATAGAAAAGACAAAACATTAAAGGGCAAACACTGTACATCATACAGCCACACGAAAACGTAAGTAAATACGAAAATAGGCGTGAAAACATCACGAAAAACTAAATTACATTCTAGAACATAGGTTAACTCCCAGCAAAAAACTTTCTCATCAACATCGTTTGGTTGCAGATGACAATCTACCTGTAGTAATTAACACAAAAGTGATCCAGAAAATTCATGTACACCAAATGTAAAGGTATTTACAAAAAGCAATGATCTGTTGTTTGATCTAAAAATGCACATAATTTTATAATCATTTAACAAAAATGTTCACATTGCAGAATAAATAAAAACAAAAACCCACTGATGATGGCACAGTGTTGCCGAAACATGTTTGGGTACTGAGAAAAACGGTGTTTTGCATAACTGGCGGACCTCACATCCAAAAAATTAATAAATACAACAATAGCTGCAGAACAGAACTGTAAATAACATCACATAACAATGTGAGAGTTATAGCATACAGATAGATGTACTTAAAATAAAATAAAAACCGAAGATGACAAACATAATACAACCAACGGTTTGTACAATAGTGCCAGTAGAACAGTGACATAAAATACACAAGAGAGCAACAATGAAAATGTAATGTAAAAATAAAGGCCCATACGCAAATTAAAACACTAAATTACGCAACCGATTACCAACTGGGCTGATGCCATTTGAAAATGAAGGCCTCGGCAATTCATAAATTAAATTTGGGTGATGGTGGCTTTCAAATAGTCTGTGACAGGAACACTGATAGGGAGGGGGTACTTCTCGGAAGCAATTTCTTATGTAAGTCTGGATGTGCAGTCGTGCATTTCTAACCTGCCAATACGATGTGGCTAAGATCCGCTACTGCCGTAGTGTCCTTATCGCAGTGTCCAGACGTGATAATCTTCAATCGATATAGGTGCGTGGGGTAACACCAGAAGTCACTTGACGTCCACGAAACTGCACCGAGGCGAACCATGGTCGAGAAGAGATGTTCGGTTGCATGGCCGACGAGTGGCCGCCCTTAGAGTGCTGAAAGACATGCCATTCACGGTTCCAAGCATGACAAGCAGCCTTCCGTATCCTGGATGTGAGATCCTTATAACGGATCGGCGTTGGGCGTAGCACGCCTTCTGTAACAGTCCTCTTAGCAAGGCGGTCAACAGTTTCATTATGAAGAATGCAATGATGTCTAATCCAGAGTAATTGAACGGCAACGCCCAAGGTCTGTGCGTCTCTTATGGGTAGACTTTCTATCTTTTACTATAACGCTCGCATACAACTCGGGTGATCCCCGCACAGGGAGAGACATTGTTTTGCTCGTCAGATTGCCTTACTTTGACATGAAATACAGTAAGGCTGTATCTGTATATGACAGTGTCTGTATAGTTCGATGGAACGTTCCTTCGGACATGTATGCATATCCGAAGCAAGTTGCATCGAACTATACAGACACTGTAAAATAGCAGATACTGCCCTACAGTAAAAATTTAAGTGCTCGGAAGTCTTTTCTGAATGTATTTGTCTGGAGTGTAGCCTACTACAGAAATGAAACGTGAACGGTAAAAAATAATTAATTCAGACAAGAAAATACAGGAGCTTCTGTATTGTGTCTCTGCAGAAAAGTTCTAAACGTTACATAGATAGGCATATTGGATAACTGATGCCGAGATACTGAATCGAACTGGAGAAAAAAGAACTATGTAGTACAAATAGACTAAAACAAGGGATCAGTTGACAGTGTCAGTATTGCAGTGAAGGGAAATATGGGGCGTCAAAATTGTCTTGGCACAGCGAGCAGGCTCAAATAGATGTTGGTCGCATTAGTTACGCAGGCGTGAAGAGGTTTGCAGAGGATACTCTATCTTGGAGAGCTGGAAGTAACCAGTCCTCGGACTGAAGACCACAACAACAACAACGACCAATTTCGGGAAAATCAGGCCATCTTATGATTAAAAATTCCCATAAACATTCTGCCACTCACTCCTGCAGCTGCGCGCTGAGTTTTCTGTAGCCTAAAGAACAGGTCGTTATTAATGGGTTACATAGGTAAAGAATGTTCTGCAGAATCATGCAGTTATCTACAAGGTGCATGAAACAAATTTTTTACGGTCATAGCACAGTATGGCACGTTAAACCGAGCAACTTTTACCAAACAGAGATAGTTCGAAGATGCACCTTTGTAGAACCATGACTATAAAATGGCAGTCTATCAGTGAAAGAAAACAAATCTTGCTTTAAATTTAGATTATGTTTTCTTTTTCAATACTGTACTAGTTAAGAATTACTGAGCTACTTGTTTAGACTCGAGTACAAGTTCGTTCTCATAAATATCCGTGCATTAGCAAAAACTGAACATATGGCTTTAAATTTCATTATAAACATTGCAAGTCGCTCCACTATGGTTTCTGCAGTGCAGATTACTAGGTTAACAAATTAATAACATTAAGGTACTCTTACTTAGCTGATATAATACTCGCCCTTTGCCGGCCGGTGTGACCGTGCGGTTCTAGGCGCTTCAGTCTGGAACCGCGTGACCGCCACGGTCGTAGGTTCGAATCCAGCCTCGGGCATGGATGTGTGTGATGTCCTTAGGTTAGTTAGGTTTAAATAGTTCTAAGTTCTAGGGGACTGATGACCAAAGATGTTAAGTCCCATAGTGCTCAGAGCCATTTGAACCAACTTGCCCTTTAAGCGGTAAACACAACAGAAAATTTTCATTCACGTAGTTTTGGCTACAAATCCGAAGTTGACTAAGTTCTGCTGTTCAGCTTATGCAGTTAATTTCAGCTACTTTAAGTATCTCCGCTCTTTAGCGAAACAGATACAAATCTGGGGCAGCTTACGTTAAAGGCACATTTTTCTGCACATTCATAGCTGATGGGCTGGCATTTTGTGGCTGTAGCTCTAAGACGGTGCCATTCCAATTAATTTGGTAAATTTATCTCAATTTGACACCCCAAATCATTCTCTGAGTTGAACACGAAGCTTTCACTCCGACCCGTATAGTGTACGAGATCACTCTGGAACTACAAAAGCCGTAACAATTCATCTGTGATGTGGTCCCCATAACTTCTAGCATGCAGTGAGAAAAAGACATTGACTGTATGATCAGAAGTTTCCGGACAGCACTGTGTAATACGGAACTGACGACGAGATGTCATGAGAGACTGTCACGCGAATGTAGAAGGAGACGGAGAGTATCGTGTTGTCAGGAAAGAACATGTAATGACAGAATGGGTCGGACAGAAGAGATCGGAGGCTTCGAATGTGATGCTAGTTTATGGCCGTGTGATTCCAGCAGGAGGTGCGGAGATTGCGCCCTTTACTTACTTTTCGGCAGTTTATTTGAAAAGTATTCTGAAGCAACTGAAATATCACAGTCGACGTACAAGATGGTAATACATCGATACAGTTAATTTGACTCATCCAAATACTGATGTTTTAATTAATATTAATTAATTGAAACAGCGATACAAATCATTACAAGGAGGGAAGGAAGTTTGGGTTTAACGTCCCGTCGACACGAGATCATTAGAGACGGAGCACAGGGTCGGATTAGATCAAGGATGGGGATTAGATCAAGGATGGGGAAGTAAATCGACTGTGCCCTTTCAAAGGAATCATCCCGGCATTTGCCTGGAGCAATTTAGGGAAGTCACGAAAAACCTAAATCTGGATGGCCGGATGCGGGTGTGAATTGTCGTTCTCCCGAATGCGAGTCCAGTGTGCTAACCACTGCGCCACCTCGCATGGTTCCTTTTTTTGAAGAAAAAAAAAAACCTGTGGCTTGAACAAATGACAAATCCGAGTCTATATCTGCAATCTATGGATCAAATACAATCTTTTGGTTTATATAGAGCAAACATGGACTCTAGAGCGCATGCCTTAAGAGCTATGAGTATTTCTTAATCTTCGATACCGTGAAACAAATCTCTTCCACTGAAAGCTCTCTGCTTTCCAGATTTTGAAAGGTGGTAGTATGGACCAAAAGAAGTACCGTAAACATGGGCACAAAGTGCATACCTTAAGAGCTATGAGTACTTCATCTTCGTTACTGTAAAAAACGTCTCTTCTGCTGAGCTATGAGTACTTCATCTTCGTTACTGTGAAAAACGTCTCTTCTGCTGAGCTATGAGCACTTCCACTTAGTTAATGTGAAACACGTCTCTTCTACTGAAAAATTGTTCGTAGTTCTTCGTTACGGTGAAATACGTCTCTTTTTCTAAACAAGTGCTCATAGCTCTTAAAGTATGCACTTTAGAGTCTATGTTTAGGCCTTTTTTCCCTTGCTTTGGTGCATCCTATCTCCCCACAAAACAAGAGCTTGCAGTGGAAGAGATTTGTTTCACAGTATCGAAGTTGAAGAAATGCTTATAGTTTGTTAAGGAAAAAATGGATATGTTGCGCCGTTTCCGAGTTAATTAGCACTGAAGTCAGTCAATCACGTCGTTGACCTCAAAAATCCAAGCGGCCCCCGAGATACAATTAGTGTCATTTGCTCTCATTGCGTAAATGATGGCGCACGAGACTGCTCAGCCTTTGGTTCGGTTTCCATCCTTACTATCTTTTCAGGTCCATTTTTGTATCACTTTCTTGTTTGGCTTTAGGAAACTGAAAGAAGAACACGTTTAGTGACGCCGTCTCTGGCGAGCCGCTTGAACTTGCCCTCGCATGGCCTGATTGGCTAACTTCGGTGCTAATGAACTCGGGAAAGGTGCAACGTATCGAATTTTTTTTAGCAATTATTTCTCTACACAACTTATCCTGCAACATCCTAATAAGCTTTATAGACTGTTCCTGACCAACCTATATACATACAGGGTGTCTCATTTATCTTGCTCATCCAAAATAACTTTAATCTGCTGGGTTAAATGAAAAATTGTTTCAGTCAATGTTTTTTTAACACCATTGGACAGTTCTTGCTGACGGTATACGTTTTATGCATCCCCACAGATTTAGGAGATACGGGGTAGAGGTTAAGTTTTTTTGAAATGGAACCATGTACATTTTATTCAAGAATACGCTCACCCTCTCCAACATCTATTCAAAAGCGTATTACACTGTACCACTTTCTCCACAGAACTAGTAGCTACGGTTATGACAAATAATACATAACTTCTGTAATTTAAATATCACTTCAGTGCATTTCATTAACTAAATCACTTAATCTCTTCAATGTGCGCTTGAATATTTTACAAATTACCAATAAACATTGAATGCATCAGTACTGCACTGCACAGTAATTGGATCTTGTTATTGTAGAGTACCGCATTACTGTACGTACGACAGTGCAGAAGTAGCATGGCCATTTGTAGTAACTTTTACTGTGATACTACCACTACATTGAAAACAGAGCGTTTACATCACATGCTCAAAATGGGAACCATTGGCATACACACGTAGGATCACTCTGCGGATGAAGGACCCCCTGCATCGTTCTACTACTTCCCCTGTGATGGCTGCAGAAGCATCAACAATGGGTCACTGCATGTCCTTTGGTGTTGTTGGAACATTTTGGTAGGCAGCATCCTCCACTGCTTTCCTCAGAAGAAAATCGAGATGTGTGAAGTTCGGAGATCGGCCAGGCAAACTAACTGGCCTAAAACGTCCGATCCACCTATCAGGATATTTACGATACAGAATTTGTCGTGCTCGTAAGGTGTTACGTGCAGGGCATATATCATACTGATACCACATGACCATCCTCTGATTTAGGGGTACGGCGTCCCAGAGGAAGAGTTTATCTAAAAAGTCGGGCATATTGTCTGCTGTTTTGGTTTCCATTTACATAGAAAGGTCCGATAATGGTATCTCAAATAATTCCTCACCAAGCATTAACGTTCCATTGACGTTGATGCTCTATCTGTCGGAGCCAACGCGGGTTGTTGATGGACCAGTAATGCATATTTCTCATATTGACAATTCGTTTGTTGGAGAATGACGCCTCGTCGGTGAAAAGAACATCTAAGTAGAAATTATGATTGTATGGTATTGTATTGTATCGAACTGGGGATCTAGAAGCGACGGAGAGGCTTCGTCCCCGCCGTAGCCCTCAGTGGTTCACAACCCCACAACAGGTTACAGCAGTCCACTCACCCCACCGCCGCCCCAAAAACATGGTTCAAATGGCTCTGAGCACTATGGGACTTAACATCTATGGTCATCAGTCCCCTAGAACTTAGAACTAATTAAACCTAACTAACCTAAGGACACCACACACATCCATGCCCGAGGCAGGATTGGAACCTGCGACCGTAGCAGGCCGGCGGTTCCGGACTGAAGCGCCTAGAACCGCTCGTTCATAACGGCCGGAGAAATAAGATACAAAAAAGCGGTAAATATTCCCCTTTTACTTCCCATTCGATTTTTTTAAACAATGTTTATTACTTTTATTACAAATGTAATTTATTTATGTTTACGCTAGCATGTTTTTATTTTGTGCTGACTAATACTAAAGAAACACCACGCCCAATTTAATTTTGTCAGTTAAATCACTTCAGTCAATGTGTGAAGAATTGGACCTACAGTCTTGGACAAGACAACGACTAGAAGATATGTACACACATCAAAAAAAGTTTTGCATCACCTCGGTTCCGAGAGTTCCGCAACCTGTACAGAAAATTGGAATAGAAATCAACATAAACATCATTTCCGCCCTTTTTATTGCTCATGAAAACCACACATTGCATGTTGTGCCACCATACAGGCAGACCTTCAGAGGTGATGGTCCAGATTGCTGTACACACCGGTACCTCTAATACCCAGTCGCACGTCCTCTTGCAATGACGCATGCCTGTATTTGTCGTGGCATACTATCCACAAGTTCAGCAAGGCACTGTTGGTCCAGATTGTCCACTCTTCAACGGCGATTCAGCGTAGATCCCTCAGAATGGTTGGTGGGTCACGTCGTCAATAAAAAGCCCTTTTCAATCTATCCCAGGCATGTTCGATAGGATTCATGTCTGGAGAACATGCTGGCCAATCTAGTCGAGCGATGTCGTTATCCTGAAAGAAGTCATTCACAAGATATGCACGATGGGGGCGCGAATTGTCGTCCATGAAGACGAATGCCTCGCCAATATGCTGCAGATATGGTTGCACTATCGGTCGGAGGATGGCATCCCGTATCGTACAGTCGTTACGGCGCCTTCCACGACCACCAGCGGCGTACGTCGGCCCCACATAATGCCACTCCAAAACATCAGGGAACCTCCAACTTCCTGCACTCGGTGGACAGTGTGCCTAAGGCATTCAGCCTGACCGGGTTGCCCTCAAACACGTCTCCTACGATTGTCTGGTTGAAGCCATATGCGACAATCATCGGTGAAGAGAACGTGATGCCAATCCTGAGCGATCCATTCAGCCTGTTGCTGGGCTCATCTGTACCGCGCTGCATGGTGTCGTGGTTGCAAAGATGGACCTCGCCATGGACGTCGGGAGTGAAGCTGCGCATCATGCAGCCTATTGCGCACAGTTTGAATCGTAACACGACGTCCTGTGGCTGCACGAAAAGCATTATTCAACATGGTAGCGTTGCTGTCAGGGTTCCTCCGAGCCATAATCCGCAGGCAGCGGTCAAATGGCTCTGAGCACTATGGGACTTAACTTCTGAGGTCATCAGTCCCCTAGAACCTAGAACTACCTAAACCTAACTAACCTAAGGACATCACACACATCCATGCCCGAGGCAGGATTCCAGCCTGCGACCTTAGCGGTCGCGTGGTTCCAGACTGTAGCGCCTAGAACCGCTCGGCCACTCCGGCTGGCTAGGCAGCGGTCATCCACTGCAGTAGTCGCCCTTGGGCGGCCTAAGGGAGGTACGTCACCGACATTTCCTGTCTCTATGTATCTCCACCATGTCCGAACAACATCGCTTTGGTTCATTCCGAGACGCCTGGACTCTTCCCTTGTTGAGAGCCCTTCCTGGCACAAAATAACAATGCGGACGCGATCGAACCGCGGTATTGACCGTCTAGGCATGGTTGAACTACAGACAACACGATCCGTGTACCTCCTTCCTCGTGGAATGACTGGAAGTGATCGGCTGTCGGACTCCCTCTGTCTAATAGGCGCCACTCATGCGTGGTTGTTTACATCTTTGGGCAGGTTTAGTGACATTTCTGAACAATCAAAGGGACTGTTTCTGTGATACAATGTCCACAGTCAACGTCTATCTTCTGGAGTTCTGAGGACCGGGGTGATGCAAAACTTTTTTTGATGTGTCTATATGCACGGCAGTTGTGGATTTGAGAATTTACTGTTAGGGGCTAGCATTTTAAAAAATCGAACGAAGAGATACATCTTATCCTCTCTTTTATTTCCTCTATCGCAGTTTCTGTCACTGCTAGAAGTGTTCTAGATTTTCCATTATACGTCCATACGTCGGAATACACCTAGCACTTCGCAATGGACACTTTAGACATGAAAAGCGAAAGGAAGAAAGCGAGGCAAGTGACGGCTCTCTCTGAATCCAAAGCAAAGGACACGGCGACGTTTGTTTTTTGACAGCTGCTAGTGTCCGGTGTTTACAGGCAAGGCGGTGCTTGCCGGCCTTCAGTGCGGAAGCCTGTCCGCGTCTATTTATAAACCGCCGAAAGGTCAGGATGCCGCGTCCCCCTATTTCTGCCATCACTTGCCTCCCTCCATTTGTAGCTCCCAGCCTGGTTGCGCAGCGGTCAAGGTACAGAACCAGTACGCGGAAGGATTGCGCCTCGGTTCCCCAGTACTCTGCACCCGCAGGCTAGACGTGGGTCCGAGGAAGGAAAGGCGTCTTGGGGGTCACGACCCGCTCCAACAACATGTTACAATAAGAGTTCCTATTTTTACACGCATCAGTTGCCAAATTTCTCTGCTATCCATCGCAGAATGAAGGAGCACGAAAGACAGGTCTCTCGAACTGGCCATGGATTACAGAAAATTACAAGGTATATCTTAAGAAAGAAGAAAGGTAGATTACAGTTTACCGTCCCGTTGAAGACGAGGACATTAGAGGAGCAAGCCCCGGAGTAGAAAAGTACGAAGGAAATCGGTCGCGTCCTTATAGGAGCAACCATCCCGGCATTTATCTGATGTAGAGTTGAAAAACTACCGTGGGCTATTGTAGACTAACACAAATAAACGTTGACTACAGTTATTTTTCTAGTTGCTTGGGTCAGTAACCGTGTTACCCCTGCGCTAAGTGTGTTGCGTACCTTTCAGGCGATACATCTTTTTCGATCCCTTTGTTTGCACAAGCTATCAATTTCTTATTAGGTTCCCCCAGAAACCGAGAGCAGTGAACCGTTTACTGATTGACTGAGGATATATAACAGGTCACATGACCCACAGAATATTTGTTGTTCTACCTAGTTATTCTCCTGCCTCTTGTTTAAGAATAAACAATACTTACAGCAAAATTGAAATTGTCAATGTTTAATTCAGGTTTTAGTCGCAAATTGTTGATTTATAACGTGAAACAGATGGATGTGTAGTAAAAATTTTAAAAAAATACAAATTTATCATGTAGCGCTCGGAAACGCAATTTCCTAAAACAGGTAAAATTAAAGAAAAACGCAAAACGAAAGCATAATTTGTTGAGCTTGTATACATGTTTCTGTTACTCATAAACAACGTCCACACTTATCAATAATAACAAGGAACTGCTGCCATTGATCATATTGAACATAATGAAGAATGTTCTATTGGGTACAAAAAGCAACAATTGTTACATAGATGTTTTACGTTTGCACATGTGAAGTGTACTTGTCTCAAAAGCAATTGCTCTGGTTACACAAAAATGCAGAAGTTACGCAAACTGCCGGCCGGTGTGGCCGAGCGGTTCTAGGCACTTCAGTCTGGAACCGCGCGACCACTACGGTCGCAGGTTCGAATCCTGCCACGGGCATGGATGTGTGTGATGTCCTTAGGTTAGTTAGGTTTAAGTAGTTCTAAGTTCTAGGGGACTGATGACCTCAGAAGTTAAGTCCCATAGTGCTCAGAGCCATTTTTTTACGCAAATTAAATTGTTTTTTTGTAATGTTACGAAATACGCAATGGATTAACACTGAACGATATGCGATTCTAATTATGTGCAAAACAAATAAACGAACAAAAAACAAAGAACAGCTGTTGGCTCTTAATTTCTATCTCACATATTCATTTATATTTCTTTCCGTACCAATGCTACTAGTAATCCTACCATTTACTACGTCATTTATGTACTGCACCAAAACTATCGAACTTTAGTTTAGGTAGAGCGCAACTCTGGCTTGAAGTGATGTAGAGAAATGACTGAAAACGAAAATCTGGATGTCTGGAAGAGGATATGATCTGTCGTTCTCCCGAATTCGTGTATGTTTAAAGATGCGTGTCCAGTGTCAAGTAATTTACGCTGTAAGTTCTGGAAGCTCTTGCTTTCGTGTTTACAGTAGAACAAAGACTTCTGCAAGACGACTGGTCAAGTTAATTTGAGGAACTTGCTGCACGTACTTGCAGAAATGGTTCCACCAGAGTCGCATTTTGAGACAGGCACCTGAAAGTGTATAGTGCGGCCCTTAAAAACCAGAGCAGCCGCCACCGTTGTTGCACTATTATTATCGAAGAAAAATCTGTAAGGAGAACAAAAAGTTACGAAAAAAAGAAATCTTTGTGAAAAAAAGTGATACAGAAGCGTGCATATTTAAGTTATCAGAAAATGCTATTTAATGAACTACAGTCGAAGGACTTCGCTCAGATTAAATGCTTTAGGATACAAAATGGTTCAAATGGTTCTAAGCACTATGGGACTTAACATCTGAGGTCATCCGTCCCCTAGACTTAGAACTACTTAAACCTAACTAACCTAAGGACACCACACACATCCATGCCCGAGGCAGGATTGGAACCTGCGACCGTAGCAGGCCGGCGGTTCCGGACTGAAGCGCCTAGAACCGCTCGTTCATAACGGCCGGAGAAATAAGATACAAAAAAGCGGTAAATATTCCCCTTTTACTTCCCATTCGATTTTTGTAAACAATGTTTATTACTTTTATTACAAATGTAATTTATTTATGTTTACGCTAGCATTAAAAAAATTAAAATTAAAGACGTCTGCACTGCCATTCTACTGCCTCTTCTGGTTAGACAAAGTAATCGTTAAATTCTTTTCATACATCTTTGGCTGAAGGTAGCCAATTATGTATGTTTAGGAGGTTCCAGTGGTACATTTGGTTCGACCAGAAAGTCTTGGCGCCACTGTTTCCCGGCACTGACATTTTCGTAACGGTTTGGATACACAGATATTCGTCAAGTCTGAGAAAAACTTCCGGTAACAGGCACGTTCAGAAAGTTCTTGCAGTAAGATTCAGGTTTCCACTAACTTGCAAAAGCTATTTCTGGAAGTTGACGAAACTTGGGGAATTCGACTAGCTAGGAGTGTTCCCACGTCAAAGAAATTGCAGTACTAGCTTGTGCAAGCGATGTGCGCAAGTTTTGTTAGTGGACACACATCTCAACACGGAGCTGGCCTGAGCGCTAGTCTACGTGAATGAATTTGCGTTCTGACCAGCAGAGAAATCGTTACATCCGCGTAAAGGAGCCCAGTCACAGGCTGAACGTATCTGTTGTCGAAAATAAACATGACATGGTCCGTGGGTACACTGGAAGGATCGGAAAACCACAGGAAATAAAAATAAAATGTAACAGTCTAAACCGCAATTTATTTTCGTTATTATAGGGGGGATTCGGTTCTGATAACCATAATTTTAACACATTTTACCACATTTGTGGTGTGGCCACATGGACTTGATACTCTACCTACGTTTCTTCAGCATCTGAATTCGCTCCATCCGAATATAAACTTCACAATGGAAAAAGATTGTGCTTTACCTTTTCTTGATGTCTCGGTACGAAGGAAAGCAGATGGAACCTTGGAACACGGCGTCTACTGCAAGTCAATGCATACAGATCTATATGTGCAGGTCACAAGCTGCCATCATCCTGAACAATGCGGTAGTGCATTACGTACGTTAGTTCATAGAGCACATGTGGTATCTGATCCTGAGAGCCTGTCGAGTGAAATACAACATTTGAAGACAGTGTTCCGACAAAACGGTTATTCTGAGAGACAGATACGTAATGCATTCAGGCCCAGGCGAGTTCAATCTGTGGAGCAGAATGAAGATACGAAGACACCCACCATTTCGGCCTTTTTGCCGTATTTTGGTGCCATGTCGTCAAGAATCGGAAGATTCCTCGGAAGATACGGAATTAAGTGCGTTTTTCAACCATCTGCAAAACTGAGAAACCTGATGGGTTCGGTTAAGGATGACCTTGGCCTGAGGAAATGTGGTGTGTACAAGATTCCTTGTCAGTGTGGGGCAGCGTATACAGGGTGAGTCACCTAACATTACCGCTGAATATATTTCGCAAACCACATAAAATACTGACGAATCGATTCCACAGACCGAACGTGAGGAGAGGGGCTAGTGTAATTGGTTAATACAAACCATAAAAAAATGCACGGAACTATGTTTTTTAACACAAACCTAGGTTTTTTAAAATGGAACCCCGTTAGTTTTGTTAGCACATCTGAACATATAAACAAATTCGTAATCAGTGCCGTTTGTTGCATTGTAAAATGTTAATTACATCCGAAGATATTGTAACCTAAAGTTGACGCTTGAGTACCACTCCTCCGCTGTTCGATCGTGTGTATCGGAGAGCACCGAATTACGTAGGGATCCAAAGGGAACGGTGATGGACCTTAGGTACAGAAGAGACTGGAACAGCATATTACGTCCACATGCTAACACCTTTTTATTGGTCTTTTTCACTGACGCACATGTACATTACCATGAGGGGTGAGGTACACGTACACACGTAGTTTCCGTTTTCAATTACGGAGTGGAATTGAGTGTGTCCCGAAATGTCAGGCCAATAGATGTTCAATGTGGTGGCCATCATTTGCTGCATACAATTGGAATCTCTGGCGTAATACATGTCGTACACGCTGCAGTACATCTGGTGTAATGTCGTCGCAGGCTGCCACAATACGTTGTTTCATATCCTCTGGGGTTGTAGGCACATCACGGTACACATTCTCCTTTAACGTACCCCACAGAAAGAAGTCCAGAGGTGTAAGATCAGGAGAACGGGCCGGTCAATTTATGCGTCCTCCACGTCCTATGAAACTCCCGTCGAACATCCTGTCAAGGGTCAGCCTAGTGTTAATTGCGGAATGTGCAGGTGCACCATCATGCTGATACCACATACGTCGACGCGTTTCCAGTGGGACATTTTCGAGCAACGTTGGCAGATCATTCTGTAGAAACGCGATGTATGTTGCAGCTGTTTGGGCCCCTGCAATGAAGTGAGGACCAATGAGGTGGTCGCCAATGATTCCGCACCATACATTTACAGTCCACGTTCGCTGTCGCTCTACCTGTCGGAGCCAGCGAGGATTGTCCACGGACCAGTAATGCATGTTCCGTAGATTCAGTGCCCCGTGGCTTATGAAACCCGCTTCATCGGTAAACAGGTAGAACTGCAACGCATTCTCTGTTAATGCCCATTGACAGAATTGCACTCGATGATTAAAGTCATCACCATGTAATTGCTGATGTAGCGACACATGAAACGGGTGAAAGCGGTGACGATGCAGTATGCGCATGACACTACTTTGACTCAGTCCACCGGCTCTCGCAATGTCCCGTGTACTCATGTGTGGGTTCATGGCAACAGCAGCTAACACACCAACTGCACCCGCTTCTCCTGTGACGGGCCTGTTACGGACCCGTTTGCGTGCTACGACCATACCTGTTGCATACAGTTGGCGGTAGATGTTTTGCAATGTGCGGCACGTTGGATGCTCTCTGTCCGGGTACCGTTCTGCATACACCCTGCAGGCTTCAGCTGCATTTCGTCGACACTCGCCATAGATGAGTATCATCTCCGCCTTTTCAGAGTTCGAATACACCATGGTCACAGTTCCTACAACACTACACTATCACAGACGTCTGGTAATACGGTGTACTACAGTTGGTCTGCGTGCGGAGACGAATGCAGAATAACAATAGCAGCAAGCGCTACATGCGGACACTGCGACAGCTAGACCAAACCACTAACAGTGCACTACAGCCACACTCGTAAACACGGTCGTCATCGTAAACATGTCCCTGCAGATGCCGCTCGCCGACCGTGGCCCGTGTTCGTTACAACACGCAACTGAACGTCGGAGGTTTCAAGCTTCAACTTTAGGTTACAATATCTCCGGATGTAATTAACATTTTACAATGCAACAAACGGCACTGATTACGTATTTATTTGTATGTTCAGATGTGCTAACAAAACTAACGTGGTTCCATTTAAAAAAACGTAGGTTTGTGTTAAAAAACATACTTCCGTGCATTTTTGTATGGTTTGTATTAAAAAATTACACTAGTCCCTCTCCTCACGTTCGGTCTGTGGAATCGGTTCGTCAGTATTTGATGTGGTTTACGAAATATATCCAGCGGTAACGTTAGGTGACTCACCCTGTATAGGTCAGACATGCCGCACAGTACAAGAACGCTGCGATGAACATCAGCGTCATGCACGCCTTCGTCAACGAGAAAATTCGGCAGTTGCGAAACACTGTCTGAATACAAGACATCGGATGATTTATGAAAAGACGGAAGTTTTCTGGGATTGCGTCATTAGGGAAGCAATACATATCCGTACAGCCGATAATCTCATCAACAAGGATACGGGATTTCAAATGAGCACAACCTGGAACCCTGCCTTGGCTGCTATTAAATCACGACGCGAAGACCAAGATTCTTCGATAACAGGCCCGTCATAACACTGGCCTAGTACGGCCATTGGTGAGTAACGTCTGGCCGCGCTGTTGACAAACGCAGCGCACAGCGCACGAGCGGGAGAGCCGCTCTGCAATTTTCGGCAGAGGGAGTTTGAATAGGGCAAATCACTGCGCATGCGCAATTTCCGCGGCTGCGCATTCTTTGCGTGCGTGTTCTTTAAACGGGCCGTCGACGTGCGGATACAGTCGCATACAGTCAATCGTACCTGGCCACCAGCGAGGTTGAACCACCTGAAGATGTCGGACAGTTGCTCCGAGGGAATATTGTGGAATTTACACAACGTGATCCGGCGGCAAACCCGTGAAGACTATTTACAACACATCCACCGGGAAAGCTTGAAGAGTCACAAAGAAGATATCGTTGATCTGGAATCAATTTCGTCCTATGACGGTGTTACGCTGCACACGGTCGGAGTCAATGAAACCGCGGTTATATTTGTAGTATTGTTTGAAATGATCGGGCGAGCTAGGCGATGTCGACCGTCATCGGCGGAATCGTCCGTTGTCCGCTGCACTGTGACTGTATTCTCAACTATTGCTGTAAGCCTCGGCTCGTGTATCGTGACCCTCCTGAGAGTCTTTCAGACATCGAGAGGGAGACTTGACTGCAGTATGAAGCGCTTCCTGGTTAGTGATAGGCCTGAAGAGAACAGTGGTCCATCAGCTGGCGGAGAGGAGAGAGATACTCTAAAGGCGAAAACGAGAAGCTACAGCGGATAGGCGAAATAATGTGAACAGTGGTAGTAATGGGATAGTTGTACACTCCTGGAAATTGAAATAAGAACACCGTGAATTCATTGTCCCAGGAAGGGGAAACTTTATTGACACATTCCTGGGGTCAGATACATCACATGATCACACTGACAGAACCACAGGCACATAGACACAGGCAACAGAGCATGCACAATGTCGGCACTAGTACAGTGTATATCCACCTTTCGCAGCAATGCAGGCTGCTATTCTCCCATGGAGACGATCGTAGAGATGCTGGATGTAGTCCTGTGGAACGGCTTGCCATGCCATTTCCACCTGGCGCCTCAGTTGGACCAGCGTTCGTGCTGGACGTGCAGACCGCGTGAGACGACGCTTCATCCAGTCCCAAACATGCTCAATGGGGGACAGATCCGGAGATCTTGCTGGCCAGGGTAGTTGACTTACACCTTCTAGAGCACGTTGGGTGGCACGGGATACATGCGGACGTGCATTGTCCTGTTGGAACAGCAAGTTCCCTTGCCGGTCTAGGAATGGTAGAACGATGGGTTCGATGACGGTTTGGATGTACCGTGCACTATTCAGTGTCCCCTCGACGATCACCAGTGGTGTACGGCCAGTGTAGGAGATCGCTCCCCACACCATGATGCCGGGTGTTGGCCCTGTGTGCCTCGGTCGTATGCAGTCCTGATTGTGGCGCTCACCTGCACGGCGCCAAACACGCATACGACCATCATTGGCACCAAGGCAGAAGCGACTCTCATCGCTGAAGACGACACGTCTCCATTCGTCCCTCCATTCACGCCTGTCGCGACACCACTGGAGGCGGGCTGCACGATGTTGGGGCGTGAGCGGAAGACGGCCTAACGGTGTGCGGGAGCGTAGCCCAGCTTCATGGAGACGGTTGCGAATGGTCCTCGCCGATACCCCAGGAGCAACAGTGTCCCTAATTTGCTGGGAAGTGGCAGTGCGGTCCCCTACGGCACTGCGTAGGATCCTACGGTCTTGGCGTGCATCCGTGCGTCGCTGCGGTCCGGTCCCAGGTCGACGGGCACGTGCACCTTCCGCCGACCACTGGCGACGGCATCGATGTACTGTGGAGACCTCACGCCCCACGTGTTGAGCAATTCGGCGGTACGTCCACCCGGCCTTCCGCATGCCCACTATACGCCCTCGCTCAAAGTCCGTCAACTGCACATACGGTTCACGTCCACGCTGTCGCGGCATGCTACCAGTGTTAAAGACTGCGATGGAGCTCCGTATGCCACGGCAAACTGGCTGACACTGACGGCGGCGGTGCACAAATGCTGCGCAGCTAGCGCCGTTCGACGGCCAACACCGCGGTTCCTGGTGTGTCCGCTGTGCCGTGCGTGTGATCATTGCTTGTACAGCCCTCTCGCAGTGTCCGGAGCAAGTATGGTGGGTCTGACACACCGGTGTCAATGTGTTCTTTTTTCCATTTCCAGGAGTCTATTTGACGGCCAACAACGCAGGTAAGGCACGAGTCGCGCTGGACTGTGCGTGTTGACTACGGACTAGGCATCAGTGCAGGCTGTTTACGAGTTGTGCACACTTCGTAATTGTATTCAGAGGCCGAGGTCGACGTGCAATGAAAGACCTAACAGAGTTCCAAAGAGGGCAGACTGTGGAGGTCCGCCGGCCGGTGTGGCCAAGCGGTTAAAGGCGCTACAGTCTGGAACCCCGTGACCGCTACGGTCGCAGGTTCGAATCCTGCCTCGGGCATGGATGTGTGTGATGTCCTTAGGTTAGTTAGGTTTACGTAGTTCTAAGTTCTAGGGGACTGATGACCTTAGAAGTTAAGTCCCATAGTGCTCAGAGCCATTTGAACCATTTTTTGTGGAGGTCCGATTAGCTGGAGCATCAGTAACCAAGACAGCCAACTTATTGAATGTTTCAAGAGCACTGTTTCAACAGTCATGACAGTCCAGACAAAACACGGAGAGACATCTTCGTGTAAACGCAATAGTGGGTGCAAATAAAAACTAAATGACAGAGATCGTCGCACGCTAACTCGAATTGTATCAAAACAGCACAAAACTACGACGGTTAAAGTGACTGCAGAGCTCAGTAGGCATCTTCGAGACCCCGTATCTATCAACGCTGCCCGCCGAGAACTCCATAAAGCGAAAACTCATGGACGAGCTGCTACACCGAAACCATTAGTGACGACAACCAAAGTAAAGAAGCGTAAAACTTGGTGTCAGGAGCATAAATCCTGGACGGCTGATTAGTGGAAACACGCCATATGGTCCGACAAGTCAACGTTTTCGTTTACGTCCGGAGATCGCCAAAAGAAGCCTACAATCCAGATTGCTTGATTCCAACGGTTAAGCATGGAGGTGAAAGTGTGATGGTGTAGGCAGCCATATCATGGTATTCTGCTGGTCCCATCATTTCTCTCAAAGGCAGTGTTACAGCCAACGATTATGTGACCATTTTAGGTGATCATGGGCACCCCATGATTCAAGTGTTGTTCCCAAAAATGATGCCTCATTTCAGGACGGTAATGCACCCATTCACACAGCCAGGACAGTACAATCGTGGTATGAGGAGCATGCAACTGATCTGGAGCGTCTTCCCTGACCAGCACAGTCCCCGGACTTGTACATTATCGAACCCTTGTGGGCGGTATTGGTGCGCAGACTCCGGAGCGTATTTCCGCCTCCCTCATCAGTACAGGAGTTAGAAGAGGTTCTGATCGAAAAGTGGCATAACATTGCACTGGAGACTATACAGTCATTATATGCCAGTATTCCAAAATAGAACCGCAGCTGTATTACGGGCAAATGGGGTTCCAATCCCTTATTAATAAACCATACCCAAATAAGTGCAGGTATTCACATTATTTCGCCTATCCCCTGCACGATGGGAACTATTTACTGCCAGACTTCACGAAAACTGCGATCAATGGTAAAAAATGCTCGCAGTGCGTAATATGTTTAACCATTTTAGTTGCTGATACCATGGAGTCTAAGAAGTTAAAGAGACATTCTGAAACCAAACTTAAATTAACGGAAAAACCAAAAGAACTTTTTTTTGTCAGGAAACTTAATGTTTTATTGTCTACCCAGAAGAACTTCCCTAAAACGGTGAATGTGAGTTGTAAAGCCTTATAAGCCTCTTAAGCGATTTTGCATAGGATTGCTAAATGCAAGAAAGTACACACGGTTGCAGAAACTCTGGTGTTACCAGCAGCGATTGATATACACTACGGGCCATTAAAATTACTACACCACAAAGATGACGTGCTACAGAGGCGAAATTTAATCGACAGGAAGAAGATGCTGTGATGTGCAAATGATTAGCTTTTCAGAGCATTCACACAAGTTTGGTGCCGGTGGCGACACCTACAACGTGCTGACATGAAAAAAGTTTCCAACCGATTTGTCATGCACAAACAGCAGTTGACCGGCGTTGCCTGGTGAAACGTTGTTGTGATGCCTCGTGTAAGGACGAGAAATGCGTACCATCACGTTTCCGACTTTGATAAAGGTCGGATTGTAGCCTATCGCGATTGCGGTTTATCGTATAGCAAAATTGCTGCTCGCGTTGGTCGAGATCCAATGACTGTTAGCAGAATATGGAATCGGTGGGTTCAGGAGGGTAATACGGAACGCCATGCTGGATCCCAACGGCCTCGTATCACTAACAGTCGAGATGACAGGCATCTTATCCGCATGGCTGTAACGGATCGTGCAGCCACGTCTCGATCCCTGAGTCAACAGATGGGGACGTTTGCAAGACAACAACCATCTGCACGAACAGTTCGACGACGTTTGCAGCAGCAGGGACTATCAGCTCGGAGACTATGGCTGCGGTTACCCTTGACACTGCATCGCAGACACGAGCACCTGCGAAGGTGTACTCAATGACGAACCTGGGTGCACGAATGGCAAAACGTCATTTTTTCGGATGAATCCAGGTTCTGTTTACAGCATTGTGATGGTCGCATCCGTGTTCGGGACATCGCGGTGAACGCACATTGGAAGCGTGTATTCCTCCTCGCCATACTGGCGTATCACCCGGCGTGATGGTATGGGGTGCCATTGATTACACGTCTCGGTCACCTCTTGTTCGCATTGGCGGCACTTCGAACAGTGGACGTTACATTTCAGATGCGTTAGGACCCGTGGCTCTACCCTTCATTCGATCGCTGCGAAACCCTACATTTCAGCAAGATAATGCACGACCGCATGTTGCAGGTCCTGTACGGGCCTTTCTGGTTACAGAAAATGTTCGACTGCTGCCCTGGCCAGCACATTCTCTAGATCTCTCACCAACTGAAAACGTCTGGTCAATGGTGGCCGAGCAACTGGCTCGTCACAATATGCCAGTCATTACTCTTGATGAACTGTGGTATCGTGTTGAAGCTGCATGGGCAGCTGTACCTGTACACGCCATCCAAGCTCTGTTTGACTCAATGACCAGGCGTATCAAGGCCGTTATTACGGCCAGAGGTGGTTGTTCTGGGTACTGATTTCTCAGGATCTATGCACCCAGATTGCGTGAAAATGTAAATACATGTCAGTTCTAGTATAATATATTTGCCCAATGAATACTCGTTTATCATCTGCATTTCTTCTTGGTGTAGCAATTTTAATCGCCAGTAGTGTAGTATCAACAATGTATGGTGACTCTTCAGTTCAAAAGATGAAAAGTATTCCTATCTTTAATGATAGATTGTGTAGAAGAATTTTAGACATTTCTGACAATTTATTCGAGCAGTTAGGCGCTAAACTGCATAACAACTGTTTTGAACTTCATGTGGACGAAGCGACTGATATGCGTAAAGATCCTCGTTTGATTGCTTGTATCCGTTTCGTTGATGAGTTTAACATTCGAGAGGAATTGCTTTTCAGTGTGCCGACACTGGAAGCAGCTACAGCTCAATGACTTTTTGATACGATCAATACTTTTTTAATGACAACGGGATATCATGGAATAGGGGCATTGGAGTATGCACAGATGGAACTCGCTCAATGTCTGGAATTCATTGTGGATTACAAGTGAAAGGTAATGCTGTAGCTTCTGATGCAGTGTGGACTCACTGCGTGAAACAGTGGAAGGCTGTGGCCGCTAATGAACTTAGGTCACCCCTTCGTGAAGTGCTGCAAACAGTCATAGCGACTGTTAATATTATTAACGCAAAATCCATAAATTTAAAACTTTCTAAAGTGCTATGTGAGGAGATAGGTGCTGAATACACTAAGTTGCTCTTTTCTAGTAACGCTTGATTGCTTTAAAGAAAAGTACTAAAAAGAATATTTAAGCTGAAGATTGAGTTATCGTGTTTCTTAAAGAAGAAAGGTCACCGTCTGGCAGACTGTTTCAGCAACGGAGATTTTCTCACTGACATTTTTGCGAAACCAAATATTCTTAACAATTCCCTTCTAGGTTATCAGGAAACTGTATTGTCTTAGAATGAAAAAGTGAAGGCGTTCATAAAGAGCCCAGAGCTGTTTCAAAACCGAATGAAAAGTGGCATGCTAGATATGTTCCCTACTCTGGTGTCATTGTTCGAGGAAACAGATAATCCGATACTTGCAATGGAGATAAACGACTGGTTTCTTCGTCATCTTGCAACACTAAAAGTTCACTCCGAAAAATATTTCAGCAACGATTTTGATAAACTTAATTGGGTGAAAAATCCATTCAAAAATGCTCCTGGATCATCACGTCTAAATATGAAAGGGCAAGAACAACTCATTGATCTCAGTTGTGACACGTCACTGAAGACTAAATTTAAAGAAGTGTCTTTGTTGGAGTTTTGGGACGCTGAGCCAAAACGCAATGAAGCTCGTGAGTCCTTTCGCAATAACATGCTTGTGCGAGACAAGCTATTCAGCTTTGGCAGCTACGGAGTCGAACTACTGTTCAAAGCTAAATGCAAGCAAAGACCTTCGAGTGGCTTTTTGTGCTATTACACCACGTCTAGAAAAATTTTCTTCTGAAAAGCGAGTTCATCCATCATACTGAACTTTGTAATTTAAATTTTTAATACAATTGTAACCCTCATTTGCTGATTTCTGAATATTTTCATATGATAATTTTTCAATAAATAAAAATCTGACGAACAATTTCTTCCGTGTTTTCATTATAATAATTCATGTACTTTCGGATTCTGTTGCGTAAAATCTTTCTAAATTGAATTTGGTGAAACAGAGAATAAGGCAAAGAAAATATGAAAGATGAATATTTTTGTTAATAAAATAGGGTGATGGGGCTGTTACTATATTTCCTCGTAAAGGGGGTTCCCGGAGGAAAAAAATTTTAGAACCACTGGTACGAGGGTTGAATGAAAAGTAATGCCTCCACCTTCGTTAATTGGGTTTAGATGGAAATATTTTAATAAATCAAACGCAGAAATAATGCTTAGAATGTGATCTTTAATTACCGATATTCACGTTTCCACATAATCAGCAGACAATTGTATGCATTTCTGCCAACGATGAACAAGTTTTCTGAAGCCGTCACGGATGAATCTACGCTCTGTTTCCGCAACCACAGTCTCACATTTCTCTCAACGTCTTCATCAGAAGCATAATGATGTCCCTGCAGATCGTCTATCATTATCGGGAACAGATGGAAGTCAGACGGTGCTAAATCTAGACTGTATGGAGGATGCCGTACGGTGGTGAGATTCAGTCTCTGAAGTTCTGCTGTGTTGGCACGTTGGTTGGTCACGTCGTCCATAAACAGCCCTTTTCCATCTGTCCCAGGCATGTTCGATAGGATTCATGCTGGCCTCTCTAGTTGAGCGATGTCGTTACCCTAAGGAAGTCATTCAGAAGATGTGCACGATGGGGGCGCGAATTGTCGTCCATGAAGGCGAATGCCTCTCCAATATGCTGCCGATATGGTTGCAATATCGGTCGGAGGATGGCATTCACGTATCGTACAGCTGTTACGGCACCTTGCATGATCACCTGATCACCAGCGGCGTACGTCTGCCCCACATAATGCCACCCCAAAACAGCAGAGAACTTCCACCTCGCTGCACTCACTGGACAGTGTATCTAAGGCGTTCAACCTGACCGGGTTGCCTCCAAACACGTCTCCGACAATTGTCTGGTTGAAGGCATACGCGACACGCATCGTTGAAGAGAACGTGATGCCAGTCCTGAGCGGTCCATTCGGCATGTTTTTGGGCCGATCTGTACCGCGCTGCATGGTGTCCTGGTTGCGACGATGGACCTCGCCGTGGACGTCGGGAGTGAAGTTGCGCATCATTCAGCCTATTACGCACAGTTTGAATCGTAACACGACGTCCTGTGGCTGCACGAAAAGCATTATTCAACGTGGTGGCATTGATGACAGGGTTCCTCCGAGCCATAATCCCTAGGTAGCGTCATCCACTGTAGTAGTATCCCTTGGGCGGCCTAAGCGACGCCTGTTATCGCCAGTTCTTGTCTCTCTGTATCCCCTCCACCTCCGAACAACATCGCTTTGGTTCACTCCGAGACGCCTGGACACTTCCCTTGTTGAGAGCCCTTCCAGGCACAAAGTAAAAGCGCGGACGCGATCGAACCGCTGTATTGACCGTCTAGGCATGGTTGAACTACAGACAACACGAGCCGTCGTGTACCTCCTTCCTGGTGGAATGACTGGAACTGATCAGCTGTCGGAACCCCTCCGTGTAATAGGCGCTGCTCGTGCATGGTTGTTTACATCTTTGGGCGGGTTTTGTGACATCTCTGAACAGTCAAAGGGACTGTGTCTGTGATACAATATCCACAGTGAACGGCTGTCTTCAGGAGTTCTGGGAACCGGGGTGATGCAAAACTTTTTTTAATGTGTGTATGTGGCGACGAGGACGTAAGTTTCATAGTAAAGACCATCCCAGAGGTTGGATAATTAGAAACACGAATACAGCTAAATATAAAATCTGACAGGAGTGTACTGGGGCAAATTTGTACATGGCACCCGAATACGATTTTATAAACTATGTATGTCTTTGACAGGCTTTATATCGCTGACTGTGTAAGACCGCAGACCCAGATATTATTATAGTGTTGGGGTTAAGAGTGATAGGTAGCTGTCTGTGAGGGAAAGACTATCGAGTAGGCAGTTTTTGTGATGTGCTGTGTGAAGCCACCAAGGGTTAGATTAATTTAGGTATGTCAATATTGTTGAACTTAGAAGCAGAAGTCTTCATGCAAGCAAGGTAAAGATGTTAAATAATTACGATTTTCGTTTTTGCCAGCGCTTTAGTATATATAATTTGTAATTGTTGAGTTACCTCAGAATGTACGTAAACCGTTTTCATAAAAAGGCTACTTAAATATTTCATTTTTGTAATGCTTCTAAGATTTGTTAACAGAGCTATATATAATTTGATGGTTTGCATCTATACTGGATTGATGAAGTTAGATAATACTTGCTGTTTAAATCTCATTGTTTGAGAATCAATTGTGAGTAATGTAACTTCAATTCTCAGATGTTTTAGAAAAGGCAAACTTAACTTGCAATATAATTTTGCTGAAGAAACTCAGTGTTAGTAATTCACCACAATCAGTACCGCCTCCCTGTCCAGGTCATATTAAAGAAGTTGGATTTTCTTGAATGTTCTCGTTTATTAGCCAAAGGAATTTCATGTGCATTTCAAAGTATTACGGCCAGCATTGCACACTGCTGAGCTTGTAGCTAGTATATTTATATTTTTGTGAGAGACCATAATATATCGCGTTCCACCGTTGCTGTTCTAGAGTTAATACAATTTACTTTATTTGTTATGTGCACAGGGACCACAGTTATCAGTTTTGAACAGGGCCAGATGATTCAGTTCCTAAGGGGCTGAATATATTTTGCAGTGACTGTATTTCTTTATTGGTATTGGGAGTTGCACTGTCCAATCAATTCGTGTAAAGTTATGTTAACAGTAACACAGAGTAAGCGCACCATTTGCACTTACAACACGCAACACGATAATTCGAGTTCAGTACTTATTCCACAGATTAGACATTCATTCAACGTAATCGTGAAGTTCATTATTTACTTTTTTTAAAGAACGTTACAAATCCGAATATATATAACCTTATATGGTTAAACAGGATGTAATAGAAATCACTGAAGTGGCAACCGTGTTTCCAAGAAAAACTAAATATTGAATATCTCACAACTACTAAATTCACAGGTAAAGAATTCTTGAACAAATATTACTTTCAAAACAATTAGACGTTTTGTGCGCTTCACGAAAATGTAGATACTTCACCAAAAAACATTCCATGGATTTATATATATTTAACAAAATTTTTTCAAAGTGATCTTGTCACCGTATGTTCTTGTATGATTAGGCGAATCTCTTCATTATTCAACTACTGTTTTTGCCGTAATGAGATGTTACATTCAGCAAGTATTTTTTTAACGTTTTGTGATCAGTGTTCTCGTCACTGGGCGATTATATCTCTTGATAATATGTATTTAAAAAGTAATTCATATTATCATCCATCTTCAAAGGTAGGCAGACGAACAGCGAACAGCCAAATGCAACGGAAATTTGAGAAAAAAACACGTCGAAATAATATACCACAGGAAAACTCATTTTTTTGAAACATCAGTTACATTCAAAGAATTAATGTTGTGCGGGTGTTGGTTGAAATATAGCTTTGCATATAAAATCCAAGACCTTTTTAACAAAAATATTTTTGATCAGGCTGATTAAAAACCAAAATGTAAAGACAAACAAAATAAATCTTTGGAACCTGAAACGACGTTAGTTTGATGTTCTTAATTGTAGAATATAATAGCAAATAAAGACGTCCAGTATTCCTTATCGGTCTTGTTGGATGGTGAGGGAGACTTTCTTGCTAATACTCAACTTGTAACACAAGGCTTTGTATCTTCTTCACCGACGGTGGAGCCACCAAACGCACCTAAGAAACTGAAAAAAGTCCAGTTGAAGACCACACCTAAAACAAAGTAAGTAAGAGAAGTTTGACTTATCCTTCTCAATCTGTTGCAGAAACTGCTGACGATACTAATTTTGTACTTTCTAGTAGTCTTGATATGGCTTCGTTGTTGATCACATTGCTTACTGAATCAGCACAAAACATTTCTGCAGAATTATGGAAAATACCTTCACTGGTGTTATCAGTATTTTGCCAGGAAGCCTGAATACTATATTTTACCAAGTACTTTCTATAATACAATTGGAATCGACCAAGAATTCCAAGCCATCTTTACTAGACAAATCTTGTCCAAATCTAGCAACATATGTGGCATCAAGTCATCAACAAAATGCTCTTCAGTGACAATAGAAAAATATTTAAGTACTTTCTTAGAGCAACCTACTGAAGTCCAAAAGGTGACATATTCGTCTACATCTGTGTCGAAAGCCAAGCAACAAAGCCACACAACCACACTTGTAACAGAGTATCTGGATCATTTAGATGCATCTTCCAGAGAACCTTCTTGCCTCGATTGAGAGAATCAAGGCTTGTCGATGTTGCTGCACCCAG
Organism: Schistocerca serialis cubense; assembly: GCF_023864345.2. Lineage (NCBI taxonomy): Eukaryota > Metazoa > Arthropoda > Insecta > Orthoptera > Acrididae > Schistocerca > Schistocerca serialis. The sequence continues at coordinate 888,613,064 of NC_064640.1, read as the reverse complement.
CGACTACAACAAACGACACAATATCATCCAATATCTCAGTAGTAGGCATTAAGGCTGTTTCACTTAACCTCGCAATTACACGATTTATCAAAGAGGAGAAGTTGTCAAAGCCGATACCAAAAAAATCCAGACTGAAGGACATCCAGATGTTTTCCAGTCCGGAGGATCCGAACAACACTTTCAGCCGGGCTGTAGCTGAGATACTGAAGTCGAGTCGACCCTATCAAAGGAGGGTATACGGAATACTGGAAGCAAAAAAGCTTCCCAGAAGTCTTACAATGAATGTGAAAGCATACTACTGTACCTCTAGTCAGTATCAAAGAGACAAAAATACGGTTTTCTGGATACTGTGTTCCTTAAACAAACAAACTTTTGAAAATGCTCTTATGCATTTGCAACTTTTACTTGTGAATTATTCAAGTAGATCAAGTATACTTTGGATTTGTTTCTCGTCCATTTAATGACTTTTATTATTCTACTCAAGAATCTGAATATTTTCTCGAATATCAATCAGCGATTACGAAGCAATTTGTAAACTTATTACCACTTCGTGTAATACACTAAGTAAGTCAAATGGTAAATAATTGCGTTTTACTTATTGGTAAGCTTAGCTCATTTAAAAGCACTTCTGCACAGCTGTTTTTTAAGTACTTGTAAACATACGCCATTAATAGCAAAAATAACAAATATATTTCATTTGTTATGCAAGAATGTGCAAATAAAATATTAGTTTTAATGGACGATCCAACCGGTTATGATGGAGCTATTGAGCAGCTGAAAAATATTTTTTCTTGCTTATATAACACATAATACAACTTTAATTTTATTTTCAGGTTCTGATATGTTCAAAGGAAATGTTTGGGGTATTAGGATGAATAAGAAGAATTGCATCCAATTTTGTTATATAAAATGTTCATTTATTGTAAATTATTTGCACCAAAAACTGATGAAGGCATATATATGTATTTACAAACTGTAAACTTTTTCTGTTGTTTCACCAATCATTTCCATAGCCTCAGCATCACGTTTTGGTTTTCTACATTTTTTAAAAATTTATTCTTATGAGAAGTACAATCAGTATTTAAACATTAGTTGTAGTACTTGATGTTGTTGTTGTTGACAACGTGCTACAAGAACCAACTGCAGGTACCAAAGTCAAATCTTTCCAGTAAGGTCTTCGAAAAGGCACAGTAGTGTTTGTATCTTTTAGACTTTGAGCAACATCTTTCTAATGTTTTGCAACATCAGTAGAATATTTATTAGGAACAATAGCATTCGTTTTTGCTGTACCTTGTAGTTTAGTTCTGGTTGCAATATCTGGATCATCACTATAAAACACGCCACTGTAAGAACACCAGAATCCGATCTGTTACCAGTATCTTTTGATTCAGATCTTACAGCTACAGCAGAATTGTCACCCCCCAAAGATTTTGCATTACTTATAGCTTGACACTCTACTGAATAAGTTTCAAAGTCAAATGCAGTTTTAAAATTTGTCAGCTTTAATACAATCAGTTTAGTTGCTTGTGCGTTGGTGCAATATTTGGAACATGATTAATACCAAAGCTGAAATTACTTATCGATTTTTGTATGGTAGTTCCACTTTAAATCGTTCCATATGCATGCACCCAGATATTAATAGATCTGACTGCTTCTAGTAATTGTTCTGCGATCATGCAATCAAATACACTACTGGCCATTAAAATTGCTACACCAAGAAGAAATGCAGATGATAAACGGGTATTCATTGGACAAATACGTTATACTAGAACTGACATGTGATTACATTTTCACGCAGTTTGGGTTCATAGATCCTGGGAAATCAGTACCCAGGACAACTACCTCTGGCCGTAATAACGGCTTTGATACGCCTGGGCATTAAGTCAAACAGAGCTTGGGTGGCGTGTACAGGTATAGCTGCCCATGCATCTTCAACACGATACCACAGTTCATCAAGAGTAGTGACTGGCGTATTGTGACGAGGCAGTTTCTCGGCCACAATTGACCAGACGTTTTCAATTGGTGAGAGATCTGGAAAATGTGCTGGCCAGGGCAGCAGTCGAACATTTTCTGTATCCAGAAAGGCCCCTACAGGACCTGCAACATGCGGTCGCGCATTATCCTGCTGAAATGTAGGGTTTTGCAGGGATCGAATGAAGGGTAGAGCCACGGGTCGTAGCACATCTGAAATGTAACGTCCACTGTTCAAAGTGCCGTCAATGCGAACAAGAGGTGACCGAGACGTGTAACCAATGGCAACCCATACCATCACGCCAGGTGATACGCCAGTATGGCAATGACGAATACACGCTTCCAGTGTGGGCTCACCGCGATGTGGCCAAACACGGGTGCAACCATCATGATGCTGTAAGCAGAACCTGGATGTATCTGAAAAAATGACCTTTTGCCATTCGTGCACCCAGGTTCGTCGTTGAGCACACCATCGCAGGCGTTCCTGTCTGTGATGCAGAGTCAAGGGTAACCGTAGCCATAGTCTCCGAGCTGATAGTCCGTGCTGCTGCAAACGTCGTCGAACTGTTCGTGCATATGGTTTATGTCTTTCAAACTTCCCAATCTGTTGACTCAGGGATCGAGACGTGGCTGCACGATCCGTTACAGCCATGCGGATAAGATGCCTGTCATCTCGACTGTTGGTGATACGAGGCCCTTGGGATCCAGCATGGCGTTCCGTATTACCCTCCTGAACCCACCGATTCCATATTCTGCTAACAGTCATTGGATCTCGACCAACGCGACAGGCAATGTTGCTATACGATAAACCGCAATCGCGATAGGCTACAATCCGACCATTATCAAAGTCGTAAACGTGATGGTATGCATTTCTCGTCCTTACACGAGGCATCACAAAAACGTTTCACCAGACAACGCCGGTCAACTGCTGTTTATGTATGAGAAATCGATTGGAAACTTTCCTCATGTCAGCACGTTGTAGGTGTCGTCACCGGCGACAACCTTGTGTGAATGCTCTGAAAAGCTAATCATTTGCATATCACAGCATCTTCTTCCTGTCGGTTAAATTTCGAGTCTGTAGCGCGTCATCTTTGTGGTGTAACAATTTTAATGACCAGTAGTGTGCAAAAGAGTCCTTATGCATTACTACAGCGTTTCGATTTGGTGACCAACAACGTTGTTACAGACACTTGAAAGGTCTCTGTTGGATTCCTTTCATGTTAATTTCTTAAATCTGTTGTCATTTACGGCATAAATTCCTCTTATAAATTTACTGTGGTGTTTCTGACTATCTGGGAGGAGACTGAGCAGTGAAACATGTTACTTTTACACATAAACAAGAACGATCTGTCACACTACTACACTTTAAAACACAGTTTATATGTAATTCATACAGTCTCATACGGAACCTACATCCGCTTTCTTTTATACACTGTATATGATAAGATACTGTCATCCCCCTTCCCTTCTGTGTGAGAGGATGAATGAGGAAATGTATTTCTAGTTGCATGCTTGATGGTAGCAGACAAGCCTGTCTGCTAGAGAACAGTAGGATCAACGTCGGAACGGGTAGCTATGCTTTCTAAAAGCAGAGAGGTTTCTATTCTTAGTATGGTCCTGTCCATCCCTTGTCATGTTGGAATAGGAAGCTGCCTCTCTGGTCACTTCCGTTTGTATCTCTTAAGCACGCTTGGTAGGGGCCCAGGTCAGTCTGTCTGTGGCGAGCGTCTGAAGTGGTAAGATCTCCGGCTAAGCGCGTGTCTGCTAAGTCCGTAGGACAATGTATTTCTTAAGTTCAGCCTAACTGAAAATTTAATCACCTTTATTTCAGGTTTAGCTCTAAAATATCTAATGTTATCTTAAATTGCAACGCAGTGTAATTCGAGTGTGAAGTTCAGAATATCTTCCGGTAGTTGCTTTGTCACTACTTTGTGAGTAAAGTGGAACCACGTGTTGATCAGTAACTCTAACTAAGATCATCAGTCTTAAATGCGAATGTGTGTGAGATTATAATGTCTCGTCTTGACAATATTTTTCAATATAGCAACTTTTCTTTATGTTCAACACATGTGGGGTGTACTTTGTGAGACCAGTACCACGTGCTTATACAATTGTTTGATCCCTCAGGTTAATAGTAAGACGATAGTAACCAGTTTGAGGTTTTTCTTTTGTAAATTGCGTTTGGATGTAATTTATTTTAATCATCAAAATTATTGTGGAGTTACACTCTTTGTGTAAACCAAGTTGATCACGTGAAGCATGTGGTGTAAGCATCAAAGTAGCCCTCAGCTATTCTTTTCGGGAAGATTTCACAGAGAGTTAGTACGAATTTAGTATACCAGTGTGTGGTAATTTCATGACGGACAGGATTGCGCTACAAACGTAACTTCTTTGGAGTGAAAATTGAATCGGTTTTTTTTGTGGTTAATTTCCTCTTGGATATGTTTCAACACTCTTTGTGTGTTATTTTATGACGGCAGTGTTGTATGTAGTCTCCCAATCTTGGCTCCCTATTTGATGTGTTCCATAAGATTACAAACTCACATTTTCACAATCCTAAATAAGGCATCAGATTAGTTATGAATCAAGTTTGATATGCTGAAATTTTAACGGAACAATGATCAGTGTTAAAATAAATGTCTAAATATAAAGTGATTTATTTCTTTTTATTTAAATTCTTTTTTGTAATATATATATCACCGGTTGTCATAAGATGACTATTAAAAGATTATAATTAATGTTAGTCTGGTTGGAAATTTCGTAAACTAGACTGGGTACCTGGTGAAACAGTTGCTCAGTAATGCAAGGTTAACTTCCCTAGATAGCTCACAGCTTGTAACCCACTTTTATGGTCTTGAATATCAGCACCGCTTTCAGAGCAAATTAATGCATTGATATTACACATGGCGAGCCTGTTCTGTGATTCCGCTAGACTGTGGAGTCTCTGAAACGTTAGATTGCGAGCGTTGTATAATTTTAATTTTTTTCCCTGCAGCGCTCATACAACTTCTGCGTTGTTCTTGAGCAGACTTGCAAAAGATTCACGGCGTTGTTGAGCGGCGTTGTGTTGTTTGTCTTGTTTTGTTTTCTATATTTGTGTGTTTTATATGTATGTGTTTTTTTTTCTCGCTTGTAAATTGCACTGACTTCGATCGTAATATAAATTTGTTTTGCGTGTGAAAAAGTGCGTACTAGGTTGGGTACCTTTCGTGTGACTGTCGTAATTTTTGGGGGATACATTTATTCTGATTATTATGTTGCGTACCGGGTGTAAACTGAACTAATGCAGACACGTAACAAAGCTAAAAGTAGGCGGTCCAACAACTTAAGCAACATGGACCAAGGGGATAATTTGATTTCGAATATTAACGCGTCGACGGTTCCGAAAATGCATTGGGGAATACTTCAGAGGAAATACAAAACAGGACGAATGGGCTCACATCAGAGCCAGAAATTAATTTGCCTCCAACTAACCAAATTGATTTGGCAGAACTCATGAAAGCCTTACTGCAACAAAATAAAGAAAACGTAGAGAAATCTGAAAAATCGATCCGAGGGCTAGGCGAACAAATAGACGAAAAACTAATCCAGCAGACAAATAAAGTCGACAAGTCAATGCAGAGAGTGTCCAATGATATCTCACAAAGAATAAACAATCTGGCAAGTGAAATAAAAAGTGATATTATGAAAGAATTAGGCCGTACACTTGAACAAATCGATGATCGTCTGCAAGCCTTAGAACAGGGCAAGCGGATTCGCGATGCGGAATCGAAAGAGAGCGAGGAACAGCTACTTAGGAATTTCCAAGCGCTGAGAGAAAAATGCCAAAGGGAATACCAGCAGTTACTCTCCAGGGTCCAGGAGGCAGAAACGCATTGTCCCGCGTCCATTAGCAACACAGTAGCGGACAACAGTCAAGCAATTCACGCACTCGAACAGCAAGTAGAACAATTGAAGCAGACTGGGGCGGAGGACAACAGACAAATACATGATAAGATTGCGGCATTAGCCGACATCGTAGGCACGATGAAGGTGACGGAGAGCGATAACAATACTACACCGGTAGTGGTCGTAGAGTCCGAAGAAGATTTCAGAAGGGACAGTTAAATGTGAACAGGCGGCACAAAGCTGTAACAGGCGAATTACAAGAACACATGGAGCATCTGGAAAGCGGAATGGGGTGTGATTCCGAACTCGCCAATAGCACTAAAAATAGCCGAACAAATAGTGCAGAGAGGGACTCCGGCCACGAGGGAGATTTTGACGACAGGGAAGAATGTATTTTGAGGGGCAGACATGAGAAAAATAGAAACATTCAAGGGCCTCACCAGGAGGAAATGCGGGGACTTGATTTCAAACATTTCCTTGCGGTGAGAAAGTTTGAGATATTTCGAAATTCGCAAAAAGGAATACATGCACGAGCATGGCTCGAGCAATTTGAATTCTGCCTTCCCCACGACTGGGCAAGTTCACATAAGATAGAATATATGTGTGGCTATTTGGAAGGCGAACCGGCGAGTCGCATGAGGTCGGCAGCACGACACTGCAACTCCACTCGGGAGTTTCTACAAGCCTTTCTGTCCGCCTATTGGTCGGAAGCGGCACAAGATAGGGTCAACCATGGCATAATTATGCTGCCAAATTTGAACCAGTCTCGTTTCGGCAGCCCAGCACGCCTATTCGACCACATGCTGCAGGCGAATCAATTTCTATACGATCCATACGGGCCTGCGGAACTAATTAGGATATGCATCATCAAACTGCCGATACACTTGCGCCACGTCATTCTTGCGGGACGATGCAAAGAGGACGTGGAAACGTTTAAGACACTTCTCCAAGAGTTGGAATACAATAGAGAAGAATGCCCGCTTAATCAGGCGCAAAGTCGTTACAGGTCACAGCAGCTCGACCGCAGTCGTGGCCGTAGTACTAATCAACGGCGTGACTGGTCGTCGCGACGCGAACGGAACACTACTGGGGACCGGCCGTATAGAAACTGGGGTAACACTCGCGAACACAGGTGGAACAACGGAAATGATCGAGGACGTGGACAAGATCGTGAACGCAACAGGCACGGCAACCAGAATCGATACTACCGTGAACACGGTGGGAATAGGACTGTAAGTGGAGCACCACATGATGATGAAATTCGGCCGGCCAACCCGAGACATAATCCGGCAAATGGAAATGAACAAAACCAGCAATGACAAATGATCAGCACAGAAGGCGCCCAATCAGAACAAATATGCCACATGGCAAATGAGTAGAAAGGACAGTGAGGAGTAGAGAGGACGGTGAAGACGAAGAATAGATTAGTTTACATTTGTAACATATGCATTTTGACTAATATGTTGGTAAAAATAATGATAAAGATGTTTCTATGTGATTGATTTAGTGATGTTTGTGGTTTTTTTTTCTTTCCTTGTGCAATTAGGATTTAGGTTGGTTCAAATGTGAAGATAAAAGGTTATTTGTGAACGAATGAAATGCTGTTTATGGTTTTTTTGTGTAAATTGAAAAGAGTCGCTCCTGAGGAAAGCAAGATCTGTGTTGAATTAATGCAAAACTCAGGGGAATATCCGATCTGTGGGTATTATGGGTCTGGCAAACCCAGGTTCCCAGCTGTTAGTAGCCTTGTTTCCGATTTTCTGCTTTCAGTGCTACTATCTACCTATTAATATTCTATATCTGTCAGTATAAATGAGGATCTCTTACTATAGTATGCGTGCTGTATGAATATTTTAAGATAGGAGAGCTCTGAGAAAGGAATGAGTAAGTTTGGAATCTTGAAAACAGGATGCGATAATACGATTGTTTAACCAGTGACTTCCCAATATGTGCTAATATGTTAATATTGATGATATATCTTTTTTGTTCTTTATAGCTGAGTACGTAATGTGCTGTCTGTGGATTTCATCAGTATATTGATTCCCTTCATGGTGAAAGAAGAATTGTGGTTTGTGTAATTTACGTCGCCCTGAAATATTATTGTGGTAGTCAAATACGAGCAGTTTTTCAGCAAATGGAGAATGGAACAGAAATATGGATCCTTTATCTAGTCTTGATTGATGTTGAGCCAGAGCCTGAAAAATTATTCTGCGTTAATACTTGTCCTAGAAAAGCGACGTTTATTTGTTTTGCTGGTGCTGTGAGCATTACAGCTTACTGTTTTCGCTGGTGCGAGATGCATTGCAGCCTATATGAGTTGAACTGAAGAAATTTCCCTCTTGAAGGTAGAGGAAGATTAAATAATTTTCGTTATGGGACCGAAGGAAAGCTTGGTTTAATGTAACAAGGATGAAGCAAAACATTTGCCATTTAAACTACAGGAGGATTCGGATCTTTTGTGTCAGTTGTAAGTTCAATAGGATGTTAAGATGAAACTGTTTTACAGAATAGAGGAGACCACAATTTTGCCATTCATGAGAAATGAATCCAGAATAACCACCACAGGCGAAATAACTGATTTGGAAGCGAAAGGTATTTTAAAGAAGGAACGAAATTGGAGCAAAATGGGTAAGAAAATGTAGTATAACCTGTATGATGAAAATATTTTACCCTTCTCAGTGTCATCTGTGTGATTAATTCTTGTGATAACGTAATCTTAGATGAAATTGTCTTACTGTTTTATGTATGAACATATGAGCATGATAAATGTATAACTGCGAGTCTCTTATGAGGTGTGTCAACTGGTATAAATGTTTTGGCGTGTAAATAACCATTGTTCTTTTTACTGTGTATGTTGAAGGAAAGTTTCTCCATATTTATCATGTGACAAGACATATGCCACAAGCGTCAGGAAGAGGACGAATTAGAACAATTTTGTAGTGGTATAAACACTGTGTTGAAGTAGCATTGAAGTAGCTTGTTGGATTAACTAGTAGTGGATCGAAGCAAAATTTTGAGTAATTCATGTTTATGGGTAGTTAGTTTGTAGAACAGACATCAGGTGTGCATGTATGTGTGTAAATAACATGTGAACCCTATGCTGTCCTGACCTATACTTGCACAAGGCATATTCCTATTCATTTTAGTGAATTAATAAGTAGCATTTGATTTATTAACACAAGTGAACCACATTAGTGATGTGGATTTAGATATTATATTGTCAGTACATTTAATTTTTATTTTTATACTGTCAAGTCATTTCACTTTTATTTTTTAAATTGTCAAGTCATTTAACTTTTATTTTTATATTGTCAATTCATCTAACTTTTTTATTTAAAAAAAATTAAGTCTCACTTTTGTTCTTAAGAATTGTGAAAGACAATACAAAGTGGTATTATGTATGACATTTTGTAATCACATAACTATGATGAATAATTTCTGTGAATGCAGTTGAGAACGTGAAAGCGAACCGGCTAAACTCTTACGAGACAGTGGGAGCAGTGAGGAGGAGGACTAGTTGTAAACACGCGGGTTTCCCAGCAGGACACACTGTCAGCCGGGCCACTTCGGGAGCGCGGTCGACAACAAAAGAAGGGTACGGGACAAACACTTTTCCTTGCACCCGGAGCTAATGGCCAGCCGCACCAGTGCGACCCTTCGTGGAGGCGATGACCTGAGATGACCGAGCGGTCCACCGCGCGGAAATCCATCTGCTGGCAACGCACCATACGCACGCGACCGTGACGAGACGGCCGCAGTGAAATGACAGAAGACAGGGGATAAAGGGGCGTGGAGCCATTTGACACGTACTGTCCAGAGAAATTGGCAGGTCTCAACGACGCCTGTCAACATTTCCTGACGGATACCCACTGTCAAGCGACAGTAAATCATGGTTCGATGTTCTCTGGTCGCTAAGGGTGGCACAAAGAAGAGCCATTAAATGTCATCCTTGCCCAGGAATATCAAACCAGCGAGCCAATTGAGGATAACTCAAGAATGTAAGAACACAAGGGGCGTGGAGCCTTTTGACACATACTGTCCAGAGAAACTGGCAGACTTCAACGACGCCTATCAACATTTCCTGGCGGATGCCCACTGTCAAGCAACGGTAAATCATAGTTCGATGTTCTTTGGTCGCTAAGGGTGGCTCAAAGAAGAGCCATTAAGTGTCATCCATGCACAGGAATATCAACCTGGCGTGTCCAACGAGGATACCACACGAATTTGACAACACAAACATGGAACCAAATCGAGATGTACGTGACACGGTCCACCAAGAGATACTTCATGAGAGGGCGGAGGCGGCGGGATTGCACGCAACAGATGGACAAAAATCCCTACTGACAGCTGCGGCGACGACCCCCTCCCCTCTTATATTGTGCCTCGGAACAGTGGAACTACTGAGTGTGCCAGTGAACAGTGATTATATGGTTCTTAGTCCAATGCATATACGTGTGTTCTTTCAGAGAAACTTTGATCGTGTATTTTGCAGGGGTTCGATTTATTGGTGTTTTTTTTTTATTAGACTGACTCTTGTATTTTGCAGGTGTTTTATTTATTGGTGTTTTTTTTAGACGTTGACTACTGTACTTTCAGAGCTGTTTTATTTGTCAGTGTTTGTTTTTGTGTTGTGTATTAGATTTGTGATATTTTGTTTCGTAAATTCATTCCTGTGGCATTGCTTCGTTTATCAGTCAGATAGCTATTCATGCTCATTGGACTGTGATCGATTAGCCTTTGCATGGGGCATATTTATAGTGAGGAACCCCTTAAGGGTAACAATCACATAATTAATTGTAGTTCCAGTATAATGACACAGTAATCATTGTTTACTAACTAACTGAAATTTAGTAGAGTGATTAAATTAGTGCCACAAAGTTATTTTAATTCTACAAATTATTGGTTTTATAAGATATAGAATTTTTTTGCGATAACCACTTTGTAAAACATGTTTTTTTTCTCTTATCATTTTTTTTTTTTTTTGCTTTTGCGGATTGATCCTTGTAATGTTCTGCTTTATAATACTGATGTTACTTTCATTTTTTTTAAATTGCTGTGGCACCTTTGCTATTTTCATAAATTTTACTTGTTAATAAACAGTCATAAATTTTCCTGTGATCAGTTGGTTCTTGCAATGAGCAAATACTGGTGAACTCCATAAGGGTAACAACCAGAAATTGTTTTCATATTAATGACACAGGGACCATTGTTTTTACTTGCTGACCGAATTAGGTCTACACTATCTTTTAAATAGGTGTCACAGATTGTTTTTTTCTCTTTGAAATTGGTAGATTCTAAAGATGTGTCGAAATTATTGTGTTTTAGGAAGTAGCTGGTAACCTTTTGCCTTTTCTTTACATTTTTGGTTTAAGTTGGGTGTGAGAAGCCTGCTTGGGAATGTCCTAGCATGGCCACAAAATTCCCTGCACAGTCTTTTCCTGGAGCGTTGGGGTTATGAAAGGTCTCAGTTGGATTCCTTTCATGTTAATTTCTTAAATCTGTTGTCATTTACGGCATAAATTCCTCTTATAAATTTACTGTGGTGTTTCTGACTATCTGGGAGGAGACTGAGCAGCGAAACATGTTACTTTTACACATAAACAAGAACGATCTGTCACACTACTACACTTTAAAACACAGTTTATATGTAATTCATACAGTCTCATACGGAACCTACATCCGCTTTCTTTTATATACTGTATATGATAAGATACTGTCATCCCCCTTCCCTTCTGTGTGAGAGGATGAATGAGGAAATGTATTTCTAGTTGCATGCTTGATGGTAGCAGACAAGCCTGTCTGCTAGAGAACAGTAGGACCAACGTCGGAACAGGTAGCTACGCTTTCTAAAAGCAGAGAGGTTTCTATTCTTATTATGGTCCTGTCTGTCTTTTGTCATGTTGGAATAGGAAGCTGCCTCTCTGGTCACTTCCGTTTGTATCTGTTAAGCACGCTCGGTAGGGGCCCAGGTCAGTCTGTCTGTGGCGAGCGTCTGAAGTGGTAAGATCTCCGGCTAAGCGCGTGTCTGCTAAGTCCGTAGGACAATGTATTTCTTAAGTTCAGCCTAACTGAAAATTTAATCACCTTTATTTCAGGTTTAGCTCTAAAATATCTAATGTTATCTTAAATTGCAACGCAGTGTAATTCGAGTGTGAAGTTCAGAATATCTTCCGGTAGTTACTTTGTCACTACTTTGTGAGTAAAGTGGAACCACGTGTTGATCAGTAACTCTAACTACGATCATCAGTCTTAAATGCGAATGTGTGTGAGATTATAACGTCTCGTCTTGACAATATTTTTCAATATAGCAACTTTTCTTTATGTTCAACACATGTGGGGTGTACTTTGTGAGACCAGTACCACGTGCTTATACAATTGTTTGATCCCTCAGGTTAATAGTAAGGCGATAGTAACCAGTTTGAGGTTTTTCTTTTGTAAATTGCGTTTGGATGTAATTTATTTTTATCATCAAAATTATTGTGGAGTTACACTCTTCGTGTAAACCAAGTTGATCACGTGAAGCATGTGGTGTAAGCATCAAAGTAGCCCACAGATATTCTTTTCGGGAAGATTTCACAGAGAGTTAGTATGAATTTAGTATACCAGTGTGTGGTAATTTCATGACGGACAGGATTGCGCTACGAACGTAACTTCTGTGGGTGAAAATTAAATCGCTTTGTTGTGGTTAATTTCCTCTTGGATATGTTTCAACATTCTTCGTGTGTTATTTTATGACTGCAGTGTTGTGTGTAGTCTCCCAATCTTGGCTCCCTATTTGATGTGTTCCATAAGATTACAAACTCACATTTTCACAATCCTAAATAAGGCACCAGTTTAGTTATGAATCAAGTTTGATATGCTGAAATTTTAACGGAACAATGATCAATGTTAAAATAAATGTCTAAATATAAACTGATTTATTTCTTTTTTTTAATATATATATATCACCGGTTGTCATAAGATGACTATTAAAAGATTATAATTAATGTTAGTCTGGTTGGCAATCTGGTAAACTAGACTGGGTACCTGGTGAAACAGTTGCTCAGTAATGCAAGGTTAACTTCCCCAGATAGCTCACAGCTTGTAACCCACTTTTATGGTCTTGAATATCAGCACCGCTTTCAGAGCAAATTAATGCATTAATATTACACACTGTACTTACGTAGATGTTCTGGTACACTCTCTATCCGACATGGTGTCTCTTCAGTTCCTGGTGCAGCTGCCAGAACTCGTGCCAGCATATCTTCCTCTGTCGCACAGGTGTCTCGTAAATCAAACCTTGGCGTGCGACGTAAAGTGACGTCAGGTGGCCGTCTGACGTAGCACACTTCATCCTGTCTACCCTACTGCATGCCAAGGCAAGCAACGATCGGACTTTTCTCTTTCCCTTAGCACACGCGGACGCGTTTATCTTCTGAATTGCGGACGCGGGTTCCTATTCTATACTTTATATAGTCACTTCCGTCTACAAGTCCTATAAATCTGTAACAGGGATTTCTGAACATCCTGTAGATGTCACATTAAGTCCAGTCGCCTTTCCTTTGTCCGCAGCTCGTGATCTCGCGGTCGCGTTCTCGCTTTCCGACCACGGAGTTCCGGGTTCGATTCCCGGCGGGGGCAGGGATTTTCACCTGCCTCGAGATGACTGAGTGTTTGTGTTTTGTCCTCATCATATCATCATCATTCCTGAAAGTGGCGAGTTTGGACTGAGCAAAGGTTGGGGATTTGTACGGGCGCTGATAACCGCGCAGTTGAGCGCCCCACAAACCAAACATCATCATCATCATTGCCTTTTCTTTGTTGAACGATTGTTGTTGTCATTCTACCTCGCAGTCCGTTACTTCGATATCTCTCATTCTGTTGTTCGTAAAACGGTTTAAAGGAAGAACCGCACTACTATCTTCCTGAGTCAAACAACTTTGGAAAGCGAAATTATCTCCGTCATCCTCTGTTTTCGTGTCAGTGTGGTCACTGAGTGTGTGGACAGACGGCTTTGGTCGCTTTACTGAATTAACGTAAGACTAAAACGTTTTAGAATTTTCTGTTGGATCGATAAACAGAATTTTAGTTTCATATTTGTTGGAAGCTTCACGCATACCTCTTTTTACACTCATTATTTTGGCTTCATTCAGTTTTTGTTTGTCAATAAGGCTTTGGCTACGTTTAAATCTGTAGTGAAGCTCTCTTTACTTTCGAGCAATTTCTAACGTCGTCGTTGAACTACAGTGTGTCTTTCCCATACTCCACAACTTTGGGAACTTACACTATCCGATCAAAAGCATCTGGACAACCCTATGTAATACGAACATGGCTGCTGGATGTCTCGAGAGGCGGACCCGCCATTATAGAAGGAGTAGGGGAGTATAGTGCTGTTAGCAAAGAAGCAGTAACAGCAGAATTGGTCGGTCAGGATGGCTCAGTGACTCCAACGCGGACTTGTCAGTGAATATCACCTGAGTAACAAATGACCCGCCAGGGTAGCGGAGAGCGCTAACGCGCTGCTTCCTGGACGCGGGTAGGCGCGCCGGCCCCGGATCGAATCCGCCCGGCGGATTGACGACGAGAGCCGGTGTGCCGGACAGCCTGTATGTGGTTTTTAGGCGGTTTTCCACATCCTGCTAGGTGAATACCGGGCTGGTCCCCACATTCCTCCTCAGTTTCACAGTTCGCAGACATCTGAACACATTCACACTATTTCAAGGATTCCACTAGACACAGACAGTTGGGGTACACTAATTCCGTCCTGGGGGGTACAGGGTGGCGGCAGGAAGGGCATCTACATCTACATCTACATCTACATTGATACTCCGCAAGCCACCCAACGGTGTGTGGCGGAGGGCACTTTACGTGCCACTGTCATTACCTCCCTTTCCTGTTCCAGTCGCGTATGGTTCGCGGGAAGAACGACTGTCTGAAAGCCTCCGTGCGCGCTCTAATCTCTCTAATTTTACATTCGTGATCTGCTCGGGAGGTATAAGTAGGGGGAAGCAATATATTCGATACCTCATCCAGAAACGCACCCTCTCGAAACCTGGCGAGCAAGCTACACCGCGATGCAGAGCGCCTCTCTTGCAGAGTCTGCCACTTGAGTTTATTAAACATCTCCGTAACGCTATCACGGTTACCAAATAACCCGGTGACGAAACACGCCGCTCTTCCTTGGATCTTCTCTATCTCCTCCGTCAACCCGACCTGGTACGGATCCCACACTGATGAGCAATACTCAAGTATAGGTCGAACGAGTGTTTTGTAAGCCACCTCCTTTGTTGATGGACTACATTTTCTAAGCACTCTCCCAATGAATCTCAACCTGGTACCCGCCTTACCAACAATTAATTTTATATGATCATTCCACTTCAAATCGTTCCGTACGCATACTCCCAGATATTTTACAGAAGTAACTGCTACCAGTGTTTGTTCCGCTATCATATAATCATACAATAAAGGATTCTTCTTTCTATGTATTCGCAATACATTACATTTGTCTATGTTAAGGGTCAGTTGCCACTCCCTGCAGCAAGTGCCTATCCGCTGCAGATCTTCCTGTATTTCGCTACAATTTTCTAATGCAGCAACTTCTCTGTATACTACAGCATCATCCGCGAAAAGCCGCATGGAACTTCCGACACTATCTACTAAGTCATTTATATATATTGTGAAAAGCAATGGTCCCATAACACTCCCCTGTGGCACGCCAGAGGTTACTTTAACGTCTGTAGACGTCTCTCCATTGATAACAACATGCTGTGTTCTGTTTGCTAAAAACTCTTCAATCCAGCCACACAGCTGGTCTGATATTCCGTAGGCTCTTATTTTGTTTATCAGGCGACAGTGCGGAAAGAAGCAGCCCCTTAAACATAACATGCCAAATCCGATTAACCTGGGCCGACCCTGCGTAACAGCAGAACAAGGTGCAAGCGATAGATAGAATCATCTGAGCAACAAATCCATCAGGATTATTTCAGCCGTTCCAAATCTGCCGAAGTCGACTGCTGGTGATGTGACAGAAGAGGAAACGTGAAGGAACAACTACAGCTAAACCATGACCATGCAGATGTCATCTAGTGCGCCGAGCATTGCGGAACGTGGTTGTAAACATAACATTAATTCAGCAGAAGGAATCAATCATGAGTTCCAAATTGCCACCAAAAGTCCAACTAGCACAATGATTGGGCCTAGGGAGTTAAAAAGAATGGTGTACGATGGTCGACCAGCTCCACATTTCTGTAGTCAGTATTAAGCGGTGATTGAGGTGGTCAAAAGAGTGATGCCACTGGACAGTGGATGACTGAATAACGAGTGATTTGGGCAATCCAATGGAATGGTTTACGTTTGGCCAGCGCCTATTGCACGTCACAGCGCCAACAGTGAAGCGCAGAGGAGGTGATGTTACGGTGTGGGCGTGTTCCTCATAATTAGGGTGTGGCCCCCTTATTGTGCTTAAGAAAACGCTCAATGTGGAAGGATGTGAAGCATTGTGTACTGCGTTCAATAGAAGAACAGTTCGGAGATGATGATCGATGGTATCAGCATGACAATGCACTCGCTTATAAGGCAGAATCCATGAGACATTCGTCTGTGGACAGTAATATTTCTGAAATGGCCTGGCTTGCCCAGTGACCCAATATAACACCTTTGGTTGGAGGGGACCAGACAGCGAGGTCATCGGTCCCATCGGATTAGGTAAGGATGGGGAAGAAAGTCGACCGTGCCGTTTCAAAGGAACCATTCCGGCATTTCCCTGAAGCGGTTTAGGGAAATTACGGAAACCTAAATCAGGATGGCCGCACGAACGCGAGTCCTCCCGAATGCGAGTCCCGTGTGCTAACCACTGCGCCACCCGCCACCTCGCTTGGTGTAACACCTTTAGGACAAGTTAGATCGTGGACTCCGCTCCATTCTCAATGGAGAGAAGTCTTCCGAAGTAAGAGTGATTTCAGGTGTGCCGCAGGGGAGTGTCGTAGGACCGTTGCTATTCACAATATGTATAAATGACCTTGTGGATAACATCGGAAGTTCACTGAGGCTTTTTTCGGATGATGCTGTAGTATATCGAGAGGTTGTTACAATGAAAAACTGTACTGAAATGCAGGAGGATCTGCAACGAATTGACGCATGGTGCAGGGAATGGCAACTGAATCTCAATGTAGACAAGTGTAATGTGCTGCGAATACGTAGAACGAAAGATCCTTTATCATTTAGCTACAATATAGCAGGTCAGCAACTAGAAGTAGTTAATTCCGTTAATTATCTGGGAGTAGGCATTTGGAGTGATTTAAAATGGAATGACCACATAAAATTAATCGTCGGTATAGCAGATGCCAGACTGAGATTCATTGGAAGAATCCTAAGAAAATGCAATCCGAAAACAAAGGAAGTAGGTTACAGTACACCAGCTCGCCCACTGCTTGAATACTGCTCATCGGTGTGGGATTCGTACCAGATAGGGTTGATAGAAGAGATAGAGATGATCCAACGGAGAGCAGCGTGCTTTGTTACAGGATCATTTCGTAATCGCGAAAGCGTTACGGAGATGATAGATAAACTCCAGTGGAAGACTCTGCAAGAGAGACGCTCAGTAGCTCGGTACGGGCTTTTGTTGAAATTTCGAGAACATACCTCCACCGATGAGTAAAGCAGTATATTGCTCCCTCCTACGTATATCCCGCGAAGAGACCATGAGGATAAAATCAAAGAGATTAGAGCCCACACAGAGGCATACCGACAATCTTTCTTTCATTCCACGAACAATACGAGACCGGAATAGAAGGGAGAACCGATAGAGGTACTCAAAGTACCCTCCGCCACACACCGTCAGGTGGCTTGCGGAGTATGGATGTAGATGTAGATGTAGATGTAGACACTAGTGTCCAACATCACTACTGGTGTGTCATTGCTCGGACGTAGGAATAGACAGCCATAAAACAGTAAATAATGGAGAATCTTAACCAAAATACATTTATTCTTTAAGAAATTTAACTTCTAAGGAGGATGTGGCCTATGAGTGGGTCATTACGTCTATACGCTGTATTATGGATGCAGTGTCCATGTCACTGATAACTGTTCAATAATATGCGTGGAATATACAGACTGTACTGAGTCCACTGTAGCTTGTTGGCACTTTGCAGCACACACGATAAGCTCCGTAGTGACCACTGGCTACACACTCGCCACTCAGCTCTGAGGACGGAATGAAATACTATACTCGCAGCAGCGGTGGCTCACTGAAGCTTCCTCGAATGCGTTGCCGTAGGCCGCGTCATTGTTGATCACTCCGAGAAGCAGTATATCGATTGCACTGCGGTATCGACCGCCATCTGGTCGGCCGCACTTTAAAATAAGCGCACCGCCAGTCACGCGCCACGTTTGCCACAACCTACACTGCGGCATGAGGACACTGCCACGAACGCTTAAGCTGTCGCCACACGGACCGTGCATCCGAACGTTGAGCGTTGAGCGTGCCAGGTTTCTGACGTCATAGCGTGGAATAGCGCGTTCTGCAGTCTTTCCGAACGTGCAGAGCAATATCTGGCACGTCAGATATTCTGAGCGTGCGTCTGAGCGTTGACCAGTGAGATGGCACTACGCCACCTACGTCACACGCACGCCATCTCCCTTCAGCACGGCCATTGCCATATTGGCATTCATCTCAAGCCTATATTTATATATGCCGTTTCTGAGCACCAGCAAATCACTGGAAAACCCGTTGTTAACTGTGTGATTCGTTGCAATAAAATAATGAGAAACGTCATATGTATAGCAAAAGAATTATTGTAACTTGCGTATTATGGAGTATGCCATTTGAAGGCAACGACTCACTGAGGATCCACCAAAAACGCATTGTTCTTGGTACAGTTTCTAATAATTAAATTTCAATTAATAACATAGCTACGATTAAAGCTTTTAGCGTGTAGTAAGGCGCTAGGATTGGCTGTTGCCATTGTGTCATTGAATTAGCGTAATGAGTAGCGTTACTTGCTGTCAAGATGATGCGTGATATGGTAGTGGTTCGCGTGCCGCCTTGTCGAATTTTTTTCTCCTAACATCCGTGTTTTTAATAGGTTCTGATGTTTTATTATTAGTTTAATATAACTATATACTATAATATTTGATGTTATGTAAATATAAATTCACTCTTTTTTTTAGGACTGAGTTTATTCGATTTCGATTGGTTAATCTACAGGACAGGTTGCGCTACTTGTATAAAGGTATTTTGCTCCATTTTCTTTTATGTTTCATAATTCACATTTTGCAAAGATTCCGCTACTGGGTAGGAACAGTGAACAAGTAAGAATGACCTTCGGGTTTTACTAAAATGTGGGAATGTTGAAATAATGTTTATCTTATGTGGAGAACTATTGCAAATTTGTATCGCACTGTTTGTAACGGAACTTTTATAAGCCAATGTCCTTATTGACTGGATACGGTATTTTCCTTTCCGTCATAAAACGTGTACATGGCTTTTTTTGTGTGTATTACATATAGAACAACGTGACTAGCATATGGACAATGGTGGAAATGTGCATTTTAATAGAGCTAACGTGGGAATTTTACGCGCGCCCATTTAGTAAACAGTGTGGTTTACGAACTAGAAACATCAAACATTCCGCAACTGCCACTGGAGTGCGTTGTGATCGCGTATACACGTTGAGTCCCATGTACCGTATGCACAAGTTGCATCCTTCCTGAGCGTTCAGCAGCACGTTGAATCCAGCACGCTCAACGTTGACGTTTGACAGCACGGTCCGTGTGCCGACGACTTTACGCCGCTGCCGATGATATGTAAGCATACCCTCTACGGAGCTATATCGGCGGGTCTACTTAAGTTCAAACATCGATGCACAAAAACCCATTTTATGTGTTTGCCATTTGATAACAATTACAGATTTTCATAGCGCTCTGGGCTCGTCATCTACGGTATAGTCATAGTATTGAAGACTGACTGAATTGTACACCTAGGCATCTGTACATATTTCAACATTCAAATCCACTGTTGACGCTGCAACAACAGCAAACAAATTTATGTATTACTTTTGCTATTTGATATTAGATGTAGAATAAGTTAATATCAGAATTCTCTGTTCACGAACCACATCTGTTCCTCGCCCCTGTATCAACTAAAGACCCCACAAAGCTTGCAAAGGAAGTTACGACATACACTATAGTCTCACTACCCCCCCCCCCTCCCCCAGTGTCATCGTATAGTTCCGGATGGCTGGAGGAAAGCCTGAATGCAGATGTCTCAGATGGGACAGGCCTGTAACTGTGGTCGATGCCAGATCTCTGTTCACCCTGTGGTATACACCTTGAGCGTGTCTAGGAACACAGGCCGAGAAACTGACCGCAGGCTGCACGCCTGCATTCAGGGATGCTGATGCTGTGGGCAGAACATTGACTACAGCTGCAGGATCCCCTGGGACATCCTGGTGGAGGCAAAGAGCTCAGGCTGTGGGACTGGCGGCTACACTGGAGATGGCTGCTTCATGTCAGTCTACATTGGCGCCTCGACAAGGGGCGAAGACCGAGCTGGACGAAGAGGTGGAGATGTCGACTGCTGCCAATGTATTCCTGCGGAAGAATCACGAATCCAAGAACGCCACAGCTGGTTCTGATGCCACTGGTGTAGCCCCGTCGGACCCTGTACGACATATGACGATCTGCTTTAAATCTTCTTTCCCGACACCCCGCTCCCAACACTTACCCCTGCCAAACACTCTGAAAAAGACACTGTCCTGGAGCTGAAACTTTGTAGGGCGTGGCGGAACGTATGGCTTCTGCAGCGGGCGCAGGAGATACTGAAGAGTATGGAGATGTCGACCGTCCAAGAGTTCCGATGGTGACTTTCCCGGTAGAATTTCTTTAGGGTCTGATACCGTGCGTGGGATGTCTCCAGGTTCTCCATTTCTGTCTTGAAGATGAATACAAAACATTCACCTTCGCAGTTTGACTGTGGGTGAAATGGCACCATTCTGATACGATGTATGTCGTCGTCACAGTAAAACTGTCGAAAGCTGGCCGACGTAAACTGCGGTCCATTGTTGGAAACATCGACCTATGGTACTCCTTCACTACACTGTAATAGCAGTTGTGGTGGAATTCAATGGAACTACATAGGGAAACCTGCAATAAACATCAATCACTATCAACTATTGTATGTCCCACGAAATTCACATGTAACATTGCCATCGTCCCATTCGGTGTGGCCACTCGAAAAATCATTACCATGGAGCGAACTGCTTGTTCTTCACAAACTGTGCAATCGGAGGTCATCCATTCAATTTGGACGTCCATGGCCGGCCGGAGTGGCCGAGCGGTTCTAGGCGGTTCAGTCTGGAACCGCTCGACCGCTACGGTCGCAGGTTCGAATCCTGCCTCGGGCATCGATGTGTGTGATGTCCTTAGGTTAGTTAGGTTTAAGTAGTTCTAAGTTCTAGGGGACTGATGACCTCCGCTGTTAAGTCCCATAGTGCTCAGAACCATTTGAACCATTTTTTGACGTCCATGTTCAGCCAAACAGAATGGCGCCAAGCAGCAATTTAAACACTTCCTTGTGGAGGGATTCAGGGACCACAGCACATACGTCATCATTCTCAGTATGAAGGACACCCATGCGCAAATAATGGCGTGCCAGGGGGTAGTGGATTTCTTTTAAGCTGCGAGGTGTCCTATTGTGAACATCCTGTAAGAACATTAATAGATCTGGGTCTGAAGCGGATTCCTGTGCAATGTGGATGTAGTCTACTAGAAACCTGTGAAAGGTGTCAAAATGCTGTGAATCAGTTTGGATGCATGAATCCTGAGATGAGTCAAACACTGGAACAGTATCGACTCGTAACCATGATAACAAGTCAGCAATTGAACACAGAGCCATGGGCTTGTACAACACATCATACTAGCAGTTTGACAACAATACAGCCAAACGTTGTAATTTTTCTGCAGTCCACGGTGGAGCAGGCTTGGAGGTGCTGAACGCAGTCGTCAGGAACCAACAAATAATGGTGACATTTTGTGACTCTATTAACAATGGCGAGCGCCTCTTTCTACAGCTGGCTGTGATTACACCGTGTCTTGTTTCATTTTCAAACCGAAGGCAGTGGGCCTATCAGAGAAACCAGCCCTATGGGAAAGCGCCACTCCAATCCCATAGGACGACCCATCAATTACTAAGACACTTGGGTCGTCCAGATCAAACTGGACCAAACATCGATCACTGAGGAGACCGTGTTAAGTCAACGAAAAACGTGCTGACAATGTTTGGACCACATCAAGGCAATACATTTATGGTAGAGTCAGTTCAGTGGAACAGTAGTTTGTGCTGTATGACAAATAAATTTCATGTAGTACATCAATTTGCCTGTTACTGCCTGTAACTTCTTAACGTTACGAGACGCAGACAGATCCCTGATCGCTGACAAGTGCAATTCTGCAGGGTAGACGCCCTGTGCATTTATTACATGAGTCAGGTATTCAATTTCCGCACGGAAAAATGAGAACTTCGCTTTATTGCACTTTAGGTACACACCAGAAAGAGCCTTGAACAAACATAGTAAGTTGGCTAAATATTCTACTGGTGTGCGACCAGACACTACAATGTCATTTAAAAGCTTTGCACACAAAGGAACCTTCTCTGTTAACTGTTCCAAAAGATCTTTGGAAAATTTCGGGAGCTGATGCACTACCAAATGGGAGGCACTGAAACTAGTAAAAACCCAAGTGTGTGTTGACTATGAGAAACCGTTTGCACTGTTCATCCAAGGATTTTTGCAAGTATGTCTCTTGCAAGTTAATTTTTGGGAAGAAACAGCCCTGTTCCAATCTGTTCACCAATTTGTTGGAACAAGTCAAGGGAAAAGAGTCCTCCACTGTTTGTAGGTTTGTGGTGGATGTTAAGTCTACACACAGTAGTAAACAGCCCAACGACTTTTTGACGACTACTAGGGGAGATGCCCATTGATTTGCTGAAATCGGTTCAGTAACACCACTGTCTTGCTATTGTTTCAATTCTTGAGCCAGCTGATCACGAAAGGCACTTTCGCCGGCAGCGGTGACACACTGAAGCTTCCTTGGGCTGTAGGTCGCTCTGGCAGGTAGCGATTTCCCTCCCTATGGTGTTGGTGATGATGTCAACTGTGAGACTTGCATTTCAAAATGTCTGTGACACCTTAACTACTTTCCCTGGTTTAGGATCTTGAGGAAGAATGCCTGCCACTCCTCCACAGATATTGAGACATGTCAACGAAAGCAGCCCCCATCAGAGTTCAAGCAGCGACAAAGGACGTAAATATTGTAGCTGGGCATATAGCTCACCAACATGCCATGGTATCCTGCCATGTTACTGTGATTGTTCTGTGAGACTGTCGACTCACATTGTGGTCCTTAAGACACAGACTTCGTCAGATAGTCACTGAACTAGACATTCTGGGTGAACTGTGTAGCTTTTGTTTATCCTGACGGAGGTGTTAAACTGACATAGTTACTTGGTTGTTCTTGTTCATTGATGTCCCAGGATGGGGCAGAGTAAATTTGTGTTGTTATTAATAATAATTTTATTTGATGTCTATTTGTTTGTAAGTTCTTCTCCACTGAGCCCAGCTCGGGATCACTTCAATTGACGACGAGGCTTGTTTTGAATTTATGCTAAACTCTTGTGCTATATCCCACAAAGATTGTGTTTTTACATGTTTTTCACACATAGGTGGTGTATTTACAGGGTGTTTCAAAAATGACCGGTATATTTGAAACGGCAATAAAAACTAAACGAGCAGCGATAGAAATACACCGATTGTTGCAATATGCTTGGGACAACAGTACATTTTCAGGCAGACAAACTTTCGAAATTACAGTAGTTACAATTTTCAACAACAGATGGCGCTGCGGTCTGGGAAACTCTATAGTACGATATTTTCCACATATCCACCATGCGTAGCAATAATATGGCGTAGTCTCTGAATGAAATTACCCGAAACCTTTGACAACGTGTCTGGCGGAATGGCTTCACATGCAGATGAGATGTACTGCTTCAGCTGTTCAATTGTTTCTGGATTCTAGCGGTACACCTGGTCTTTCAAGTGTCCCCACAGAAAGAAGTCACAGGGGTTCATGTCTGGCGAATAGGGAGGCCAATCCACGCCGCCTCCTGTATGTTTCGGATAGCCCAAAGCAATCACACGATCATCGAAATATACATTCAGGAAATTAAAGACGTCGGCCGTGCGATGTGGCCGGGCACCATCTTGCATAAACCACGAGGTGTTCGCAGTGTCGTCTAAGGCAGTTTGTACCGCCACAAATTCACGAAGAATGTCCAGATAGCGTGATGCAGTAATCGTTTCGGATCTGAAAAATGGGCCAATGATTCCTTTGGAAGAAATGGCGGCCCAGACCAGTACTTTTTGAGGATGCAGGGACGATGGGACTGCAACATGGGGCTTTTCGGTTCCCCATATGCGTTAGTTCTGTTTATTGACGAACCCGTCCAGGTAAAAATAAGCTTCGTCAGTAAACCAAATGCTGCCCACATGCATATCGCTGTCATCAATCCTGTGCACTATATCGTTAGCGAATGTCTCTCGTGCAGCAATGGTAGCGGCGCTGAGGGGTTGCCGCGTTTGAATTTTGTATGGATAGAGGTGTAAACTCTGGCGCATGAGACGATATGTGGACGTTGGCGTCATTTGGACCGCAGCTGCAACAGGGCGAACGGAAACCCGAGGCCGCTGTTGGATCACCTGCTGCACTAGCTGCGCGTTGCCCTCTGTGGTTGCCGTACGCGGTCGCCCTACCTTTCCAGCACGTTCATCCGTCACGTTCCCAGTCCATTGAAATTTTTCAAACAGATCCTTTATTGTATCGCTTTTCGTTCCTTTGGTTACATTAAACCTCCGTTGAAAACTTCGTCTTGTTGCAACAACACTGTGTTCTAGGCGGTGGAATTCCAACACCAGAAAAATCCTCTGTTCTAAGGAATAAACCATGTTGTCTACAGCACACTTGCACGTTGTGAACAGCACACGCTTACAGCAGAAAGACGACGTACAGAATGGCGCACCCACAGACTGCGTTGTTTTCTATATCTTTCACATCACTTGCAGCGCCATCTGTTGTTGAAAATTGTAACTACTGTAATTTCGAAAGTTTGTCTGCCTGAAAATGTACTGTTGTCCCAAGCATATTGCAACAAACGATGTATTTCTATCGCTGCTCATTTAGTTTTTATTGCCGTTTCAAATATACCGGTCATTTTTGAAACACCCTGTACATCAATTTCCGTTTCAGTAGCTCTACAGTCACAACGAACATACAATTACTTTTGGAAAACATGTAACAGGCATAGGAGTGGATGTCGGAGAAGATGCAGCAAGGTTTATAGCCGATTGTATCGTATCAACCCCATGGTGGAGGGCTTCTGGGCATTGCCACTGCCATTCTTGACATTCGGCAGACAAATAGAACCAACTTCATTGCCTACCTAGAAGAGGATTTCATCCTCCTCAAAAACTCGAGTGATACCCAGCAATCCGCATTTCTGCTGGTTTATGAAGCAGATGATGTCTATTGCCTCTTGCAATAGTTAAACCCATAAGCAGAACATCTGAAAACGTGCTTGTTAGAATATTGATATTCACCACTTCATGTGTCAGCCGCCATGCACAATTTTTTAGGTGTCTTAAACGGAAGAGACAGTCCAACTGGGAGTGGATAGCTCAATCGCTTGGATTTTTCCGAAATTGCTGTTTTGAGTGTTCCATTGGTAAGTGCAAACAGTCATAAGCCGAATAGCTGGTTAGATATATGATTCTAGCCCATTCCCAGATCAGGGGATGTGGAATGATTTTCTCAAATTAAAAATGACCCATCTTTGCCGACCGAAGTGGCCGAGCGGTTCTAGGCGTTACAGTCTGGAACCGCGTTCCGCTACAGTCGCAGGTTCGAATCCTGCCTCGGGTATGGATGTGTGATGTCCTTAGGTTAGTTAGGTTTAAGTAGTTCTAAGTTCTAGGGGACTGTTGACCTTAGAAGTTAAGTCCCATAGTGCTCAGAGCCATTTGAACCATTTTTGACCCATCTTCAGCTGCTCTTTCGAGCAGTCAGTCTAGTTCTTAGCAGCCCTGCAACCTGTCACTGTTAATTGCCACCAATTCTACATGCAAGACACAGGCTCAGTCCCATCCTCCAATCCTACCAATTCCACGGGACAAGTCTTCTTCTGGAAAAGACGTCACGGATAACTGATGCGACCAGAAGTTACCATCATGCAGCAATTGTTTTATTATGTATCAGCGCCAGCAATGCTACTTTCACCGTGTGAAAAGCGAAGTCTGTGGTAAAACTGGGCATAAGGCATAGGTGCGCTAGTCGACACTTAAAATGAATCTTGGTAATATCAATCTCAGCAAACTGGACTCTGAAGCAGACTATGTGCATGACCCTGATGTCCTCCACATACAGGCCATTATGCACTGTTGACCACTGTTGACCATAGAGGTGGAAATCACCCCAATCCTTGTAAACTTTTAAACAGATACTGGCTTCTAGACCACCATCATGAATTAGGACATGTATGGGTCCTTGGTTCACCATCACTACAACCTTTTGCAAAACAAATAAAGTGCTACAGCGGGTAATGAGACCATTGAGGTGAAGGGCCAGTACAATGCTCAAATTGTCAAGTGGCATCACTCTCAGCTCATACTTTGGCTATCGATTCGACAATGACCACAAATATCTTGAGTTTAGATCTCTGTTCTGGTTCTGGAAGAACACGATTCGATGAATCGTATGCAACCTTTTGTACCTGGTATCCATCTTAAAGAACTTTTCTCGAAATACGTCTCGATTTTCTTTCATCAGATTATCTGCGTCACCGACGTTGAAACACACATTGCCATGAAGCGCGCTACAATGACTAGGCTTTTTAAAGCCTTAAATGCCCATTTGTATTGTGGGACAAGCTTCACCTCGAGCTACAATGACAGCAAAAAGAAGAAATCCTTACTCCTATAGCCAACAGTCAGTGGGCTACTCCTATTGCGATATCCGTAAAACCATTCTACACCAAGTAATGGTAATATAAAAGTTACTAGTTCCAAGAGATACGAATCTACTAAAACCAGTATTGGATTAGCTGAACTACTACTGGAAATTCGATCCCGATGTTGCAGTAATCTCCAAACAACTCTATCAGCTACTTCCCAGAAACGTTAGATTGGTCCCCCACTTGCGGCACAGGCGCTCCTCCAGACAATGTACCTCATGGCTTACGACACTATGAAGTTACGGATTGTCACAGCAGACCCAACGTATTATGATCTTGGAACCATTCTTTCTCACGAAGTCAACAGGATGGAATGCCTAGCTGCATTTTCCTCAAGAACTGTGACATCCGCAAAACGTAATTACATTCAAATAGACACAGACTTTGGACATCACCTTTGCTCTCAAAAACTTTCATACCTATGTGAAAGGCCACCGTTTTGTTCTTTTAACAGATTGTAATCCACTTCTGCCATTGTTTAATGCTCACGCTAATGTACCTACCAAGATCGCCCAGCGCCTGTAACGCTGGGCATTGTTCCTCTCTGGACGCTAGTATGACACCCATTACTGCTCAACACCACAGCATGCAAACTCAGATGTATTATCCCATCTCCCAGTGGAGCAGCATCCTGACTTTGATGCTGCACCGGAGTTTACTTCCATACAGACTCGGAGTCAGACGCCACCGTCGCACTTTTGTCTACAGTCACCATAACCACACCCTGGTGGTTACCAGAGGATCCTGTTCTCTGTGATGTCATTAGGACTGTGAAATACAGGTGGCAAAAGGATCACAAAGTCATTCAGTACCCCGAGCTTCAGGCATACTGCCACTGTTGGCATGAATTATCAACACTCAATGTCGACTTCTTGCTGTAGGGAGAAAATGGTCACAGCAGAATCATTGTTCCACCAGTGTCATCAGAGGGGTGGTCATCACAAAAAGATTGCTAGACAATACTTTTTTGGAAGGGCATCAACAAAATCCTTGAAAAAAGGATCACATTTTGCCAGACATGGCGGAACAGGCAGCCCTGGCACATTGATAATTCCCATGCCCAGAAGCAATGTTGCCATGATATTGGATTCATGTGGATTCCTCCAGGTCTTTTCTGGGCTAATCTTGGTTGATCCTGGTTGGTGCTGGGAGCAAATTTCACTATGTATCACAGATGCAGTCGACTTCAGTAAAAACCATAAAAGCTTTATCCCACATTTTTTCCATTGAATGATTACCGGAAACCATTGTAGTGAGCAATGGCCCTCAGTTTACACATGCAGAATTTCGACACTTTTGTGAAGAAAGTGGAATGCATTTGGCCACATGGCACTGTCCCATCCTCTTACCAGGGCCTGATGAAAAAGTTCGTCTGCAACTTTAAAAATCAAATGGTAAAGCTGCACCAGCATCATGGTCTTGATGAGGTGCTGACCTTGTTTCTTGCCTCTTAGTGCTACACACCAAGGGATGGGAATAGTCCAACAGAAAAATCCAACTGACAGATCAACCCCACATCCATAAGCACCTCAACTGAGCTTTCGGTAAAGCTCACTTGGTCGTGGCAGATGATTTCTCCTTGATTTCTGCTTCAGAGATGATCCACCTGGCGCCTGGGAATGACAGATACAAAAAATACCAGCTGCAACACCCTCAGGATCTGGTAGCCTCAGAACATACAGACACCAGTCCTACAGATGATGCACCTGCAGTTGGCAATGCCCCCATTCCTATGGGCCTGTCACCTGGATTTGCTGCTTGCTCTGGACATTGGCAGCAGCAACGCTGACATCTCAGACAGTGAACTGTGTCCCCATCCCTCCTCTTGTGGGGGGGGGGGGAGATGCTATATCTACACATATTACACATATAGCCCACAAACATAACAGGTTTCCTATATATGAGAGTGCAGGAGCCACAATAATGACAGCCCAAACAATGCACATCCATATGACAACAATAACACCAGGTGTGTTATTTAAGACAATGTAGGATGCTATCACTGTGACTCAAAGCACTTGACTCATCATCAGGTGGCAGTGGCATCACTGAGGTGCTGCTGCTGCAGACGTATTTGCTTCTGCTACATTATGTCATTGCAAACAGTCTGACACCAATCCATCTGCTGTGCAGTAGTTAGGCCATTGAGTGGCCCATATCTGGCAGTTGAAACCAGCTCCCCAACCAGGGAACTCCACTATCTGAACTACATAGAACCATCAGCAGTCTTTGTCCTAACTACAGTGAGACTTGCCCTCTCCACACTCAGCCTCCCAGACCTTAGTATCTGGGCTTGTTACTTTGGTTGTGCTCTAAGACTGTCATCTCACCTTTTGGTCCTTAAGACATGGACTTCATCAGAAAATCAGTGAACTAGACATTGTAGATGAACTGTCTAGCTTTTGCTTGTATTGACAGGAATGTTAAACTCAGAGAGTTACTTTGACTGCTAAACTATTTTATGTTCTTGTTCCTTAATGGTCCAGGATGGAGAAGAGTGAATTTGTGGTGTTATTAATAAACCTATTATTTGTTGTCTACCTGGGTTGAAAGTTCTTCTGCACCAAGCCTGGCACGGGCCACTTTAGTACACATACCATATTAATGTCCAATGCCAGACGCACGGATACTCTTGATCAGATAGTGTAAGATGGTGTACATGTCTAAGGCATACTTATAATAATCCTAAACTTTGTTCATTTCTACTCAACATGTTCTATCTCAGAGATAAATATTTGATGTGAAGTAATTGAATATTATAGATCTGGTCCCACAGGGTGGGGCGTTCAGCAGTTTTCATTTACTAATACCAATCTTTCTTTCACATGAACCAGCTCTTCCAACCTACTTTAAAAAAATAGATTTGACAGTATATAAGGAACAAAACTAAATAAAAAATGAGAAAACTGTAATTTTTAATTCATTTTAACAGAATATAAAATCATTTGAATATCAGTTAACTATAAATTTTTTAACCAAATATAAAAATGATTGAAAATCAGTTAAATAACAATTTTTAACCGAGTAAAAAAACCCTATACAGAAAAAAATATAAAATTCTGAGAACAAAGGAATAAAAAATTTATATATTTAAAATTTTTTCACATATCTATGGATCCATTTCTTAAGAAGCTTAGCAATTCTAATTCTTTCAAACAAATTAATGAATTAGAATGAAATTTTTTGTATGATATTACTGTTTGAGGCTATTTGAATACTAGATATGTTGAAAAATTTGTATGGACTTCAATAATGAATTTAAAACTATTTTGCCAAACAAATGTATTAGATTACTTAATTAATATTACTTTAATTATTTTGAAACAAGAGCTATTAAACTAAAATATACCGGAATTAAAAAGCATATAAAAACAATGAGCTTCATGGTATAGAATTCGCTTCATACAAATACTATATAGAATTTTTAAACTAAGAAATATGAACCTAATAAAAACATAAACTTGTTTTTTAATTTTTGAAAATATAATAAATTTTTATGTTTCATTTTCAAAAATGTAATAATCTTTTCATCATACAGATTAGTTCTCCCAAATACCTAGTACTCAAATAGTCAAAAACATTTTTTTCTTTTTAAAAATGTAACACATTTTTTGTCTTATAGATTAAAACCAATAAAATAAGACTAAAGTGAAGGGTGAATTTATATTTGATAAAGACATTTCTGTTGAAGAAATAGTAAACTAAGAGAGAAATGAGTTAAAGGTAATACTTGTAATAATTGTTTTAAACCATCTTTAATAACAGAACATATGAGAAACAATGAACAGAATTATGGTATTGTTTATATGTTACGATTTTGTAATGAAAATGTTATAGATATTTAGGAAGGAAGAGGAGAGTCAAATTATCTCTTTTTACGACTTAAAAAATTGTCAATGATCTACATCTACATCTACGTGATTACTCCGCTATTCACAATTAAGTGCCTGGCAGAGGGTTCAATGAACCACCTTCAAGCTGTCGCTCTACCGTTCCACTCTCGAACGGCGCGCGGGAAAAACGTGCACTTCAGTTTTTCTGTCCGAGCACTGATTTCTCTTATTTTATCGTGATGATCATTTATCCTTATGTAGGTGGGTGCCAAGAGAATGTTTGTTTAGCGGAGGAGAAAACTGGTGATTGAAATTTCATGAGAAGATCCCGTCGCAACGAAAAACGCCTTTGTTTTAATGATTGCCACTCCAATTCACGCATCATGTCTGTGGCACTATTTCCCCTACTTGGCGATAATACAAAACGAGCTGCCCTTCTTTGTACCTTTTTGATGTCATCTGTCAGTCGCATCTGATGCGGATCCCACAACACACAGCAATACACAAGAATACGGCGGGCAAGCGTGGTGTAAGCAGTCACTTTAGTAGACCTGTTGCACCTTCTAAGTGTTCTGCCAATGAATTGCAGTCATTGGTTGGCTCTACCCACAATATTATCTATGTGAACGTTCCAATTTAGGGTATTTGTAATTGTAATCCCTAAGTATTTAGTTGAATTTACAGCCTTCAGATTTGTGTGACTTATCGCATAATCGAAATTTAGCGGATTTCTTTCAGTACTCATGTGAAAAACATCACATTTTTCTTTATTCAGGGTTAATTGCCACTTTTCGCACCATACAGATATCTTATCTAAATCATTTTGCAATTCGGTTTGGTCATCTGACGACTTTACAAGACGGTAAATGACAGCATCATCTGCAAACAATCTAAGGCGGCTACTGAGATTGTCTCCTATGTCGTTAATATAGATCAGGAACAATAGAGGGCCTACAACACTTCCTTGGGGAACGCCGGATATTATTTCTGTTTTACTCGATGACTTTCCGTCTGTTACTAACAACTGTGACCTTTCTGACAGGAAATCACGAATCCAGTCGCACAACTGAGGCGGTATTCCACAGGCACACAGTTCGGTTAGAAGACGCTTGTGAGGAACGGTGTCGAAAGCCTTCTGGAAATCTAAAAATATGGAATTAATTTGACATCCCTGGTCGACAGCACTCATCACTGCACTGAGCATTAAGAGCTAGTTGTATTTCGCAAGAACGATATTTTCTGAATCCGTGCTGTCTACGTGTCAATAAGTCCGCAGCTCGTGGTCTTGCGGTAGTGTTCTCGCTTCACGCGCACGGGGTCCCGGGTTCGATTCCCGGCGGGGTCAGGGATTTTCTCTGCCTCGTGATGACTGGGTATTGTGTGTCTTTCATCATCATTGACTCGCAAGTCACCGAAGTGGCGGCGTTACGCCCCGCATGGGGTCTCCCGGTCAACAATGCCGTACAATCATTTCATTTCATTACGTGTCAATAATTGGTGTTCTTCGAGGTACTTCCTAATGTTCGAATACAGTATATGTTCCAAAACCCTACTGCAAATCTAAGTTAGTGATGTGGGCCTGTAATCCAACGGATTACTCCTACTTTCCTTTTTGGGTACTGGTGTGACTTGGCAATTTTCCAGTCTTTAGGTACGGATCTTTCTGTGAGCGAGCGGTTGTGTATAATTGCTAAATATGAAGCTATTGTATTAGCATACTTTGAGAGGAACCTGACTGGTATACAATCTGGACCGGAAGCCTTGATTTTATTAAGTGATTGAAGCTGCTTTGTGATACCGAAGATAACTATTTCTATGTTTCTCATCTTGGCAGTTGTTTTTTATTGGAATTCAGGAATATTTACTTCGTCTTCTATGGTGAAGGAGTTTCGGAAAATCATGTTTAATAACTGTACGTTAGTGGCACTGTCATCAATGACCTCGCCGTTGTCATCCCGCAGTGAAGGTACTGACTGCGTCTTGCCATTGGTGTGCTTTACGAATGACCAAAATCTATTTGGGTTTTCTGCCAGATTTCGAGACAGAGTTTCGTTGTGGAAATTATTGAAAGCATCTGGCAGTGAAGTATGCGCTATATTTCGAACTTCTATAAAACTTTGCCAGTCTTGGGGATTTTGCCTTCTTTTAAATTTGGCATGCTTTTCTGGCTGTTTCTGCAACAGCTATCTGACCCATTTTGTGTAGCATTGGGATCAGTACGATCACTTATTAATTTATGTTGTATATATCTGTATACATCTTTCAATTGCGGTCCATAGTATCTCTTTGAAATCATTCCACAGCATTTCTACGCTTACATGATCAGATCGGAAGGAGTGCAGATTGTCTCTTAAAAAGGCGTTAAGAGCACTTTTATCAGCTTTTTTAAATAGATATACTTTGCGCTTCTTTTTGATGGTTGTAGGAACTACGGTATTCAGCCTAGCAGCAACTGCCTTGTGGTCGCTAATCCCTGCATTCATCACGATACTCGCTATTTGTCCAGGAAATTTGTTACTAAAAGGTCAAGTATGCTTTCGCAACCATTTACGCTTCGAGTGGGCTCATGAACTAATTGTTCAAAATAGTTTTCTGCGAAAGCATTCAGTACAATTTCGGATGATGTTTTATGTCTGCCGCCGGTTTTAAACGTATAATTTTTCCAGCATATCAAGGGTAGATTGAAGTCACCACCGACTATAACTGTATGAGTGGGGTACCTATTTGAAATTAGACTCACGTTTTCTTTGAACTGTTCAGCAACTGTATCTTCTGAGTCAGGGGGTCCATAAAACCATTCTATTGTCAGGTATAACCTCTACCCATACTATTTCGTAGGAACTATCGACTTCAATTTCACTACAAGGCAAACTACTTCTGACAGCAATAAATACTCCACCACCAATTGTATTTAATCTAGCCTTTCTGAACACTGTTAGATCGTTAGAAAAAATTTCTGCTGAACTTATTTCCTGCTTCAGCCAGCTTTCTGTACCTATAACTATTCGAGATTCAGTGCTTTCTATTAGGGCTTGGAGCTCTGGTTCTTTCCCAACACAGCTACGACAATTTACAACTATAACACCGATCGTTTCTACAACTAACTTGCTGTGTTTCATCTGCCCCCTTTTAGACGGACGCCCTTTCTGTGGTCCCCTTAGGCCCTCTAACCTAAAAAAACCGTCCAGTTCCTTCCACACAGCACCCGCTACCCGTGTAGCCGCTTCCTGTGTGTAGTGGACTCCTGACCTATTAAGCGAAACCCAGAAACCCACCAATCGATGGGGCAAGTCAAGGAATCTGCAGCCTACACGTTCACAGAATCGCCGGATCCTCTGATTCAGACATTCCACTCGGCTCTGCACCAAAGGATCACAGTCGGTTCTATCGACGATGCTGCCGATGGTGAGCTCCTCCTTAATCTCGCAAGCAACACTGGCAGTCTTTACCATTTCCGCTAGCCGCTCAAAACCAGAGGGAATCTCCTCCATCCAAAGCAACATACGTCAATGGTACCGACATGAGCCAGCACCTGGAGTTGGCTGCACCCTGGACTCTTCAAGGCATCCGGAAGCAGTCTTTCCACATCCGGAATGACTCCCCCCGCTATGCACACGCAGTGCACACTGGCTTCCTTCCCCTCCTTGGCAGCCATGTTCCTAAGGGGACCCATTACACGCCTAACGTTGGAAGTCCCAACTACCAGCAAACCCACCCTCTGTGAACGCCCAGACGTTGCGGGCCGAGAAGCTTCCTCTGGAACAGTCTGGACGACTGCATCCGGTTCAGAGACATCGTCAGTCACAGATAACGCCCGAAACCTGTTCGTCAAACGGCCCCTCGGAAAGTTTTTCGCTGCCCGCCAGACTTTGGAATGATCTCCCACTCGACCACGGGTGAGGGATAAACATAAGGGCAGGCAGTACCCTGGGCAGCCACAGCAGTGGACCGAATAAGGGACATGTGAGACGTGCTCGAAGACTCTCGTGTCCCCGCGTCCGACCCCCACAGCGATGCCCCTTTGCAGCAGCCTCAAACTGTCTGACGGAAGCCACGCAGCCTAGATCTGTGAGCGAAGGGTCGCCAACTCAGCTGGCATCTGTCCACAGCAATCATAGTTACTATCCATTACTGCAGTCGCTCCCATTTGCAGCTCGTAAAAATATAGAACAAACGAACGGTGTACTCAGCTTATTAGCAGCAGGAATTCGAAGTGCTCTCTCACTAACGGCCTAAACGACACTGAGCTACACTAACCAAAACAAACAAAAGCCTGTACGATCCGAGTCTCGATTACGGGTCGATAACAACGGCCTTATGGTACACTACACTGTTATGAAAACAAAAGGCACTCGAACACGCAGGAAATTACAAAAATAATCTAGTAACTACACAGGTACCTGTAAATAAGCAAGTCGCTCCTGCTGGAAACTCGTAAAAATGTACATAAACGAATGGTGCACTCGCCTTCTTAGCAGCAGGAACACGAGGTGCTCTGTCACTGATGGTCTGAAAGACACTGAGCTAAACTACCCAAAACAAACAAAAGCCTGTACTATGCGAGGGTCGATAGCAACGGCGGTTCTGTACACTACACTGTTATTATAATAAAGGCTTGTGCGTAATAAGCACTCGATCATGCAAGAAATTACAAAAATAATTTAGTAACTACACAGGTATCTGTAAATATGGTAAATAAGTCGCTCCTGCTGGAAGCTCGTAAAAATATACAACAAACGAACGATGTACTCGCCTTCTCAGCAGCAGAAACACGAGATGCTCTGTCACTGATAGTCTATCTGACACTGAGCTATAGTAAACAAAACAAACAAAAGCCTGTACGATCCGAGGGTCGGTAGCAACGGCGGTTCTGTACCCTACAGTGTTATTAAAATAAAAAGCTTGTGCGTACTAAGCACTCGAACAAACAAGAAATTACAAAAATAATCTAGTAACTACACAGGTATCTGCAAATAAATAATCATATAAATTATTATTATTTATTATACCACGTTAATAATTATAATTTGCCAGAAATAATAAAAGTGTACATTTATCTACATCTAATATTTTTAAAAGTTTCTCACTCAGTAACCAAAAACAGTAATATTTTAAAAATTCTCAGATAATATTATAGGCTGAGCATCATAAATTAAATTCCTTTCCCCAATAAAAAATTATATAATCTAAAATATGATTAGGAATTTTATCATTAAAGTAGCACATAATTACATAGTAGTTTTTTTGTTGCTGTAATATTTTTTCTTTGAGTAATATTTACAACATAAATAGTATAATTTCTACTGAAATTATATGGATTTATTTCAATATCTCCTTGTATGTCACTCATTCAGAATCACAATAAAATCGTAAGCTTTTAAAAAGTTATTTGATGGGTCTAAATTCCGTATCTCTTGAGGGAAAATTTTATTCTTTACATTTTTAAATAAATATTCTGCACTGTAACATTATCGAACAATGAAGAATAAACCAATTTATTATAATAATCTGAACCATCAGCTTGAATAATTTTAAAACTCATATATAATTGAGCACCCATATCCAAAGAAAAAGGCACTGCAGAAACTACATCTACATCTAGATTTATACTCCGCAAGCCACCCAACGGTGTGTGGCGGAGGGCAGTTTACGTGCCACTGTCTTTACCTCCCTTTTCTGTTCCAGTCGCGTATGGTTCGCGGGAAGAACGACTGTCTGAAAGCGTCCGTGCGCGCTCGAATCTCTCTAATTTTACATTCGTGATCTCCTCGGGAGGTATAAGTAGGGGGAAGCAATATATTCGATACCTCATCCAGAAACGCAGCCTCTCGAAACCTGGACAGCGAGCTACACCGCGATGCAGAGCGCCTCTCTTGCAGAGTCTGCCACTTGAGTTTGCTAAACATCTCCGTAACGCTATCACGCTTACCAAATAAGCCTGTGACGAAACGCGCCGCTCTTCTTTGGATCTTCTCTATCTCCTCCGTCACCCCGATCTGGTACGGATCCCACACTGATGAGCAATACTCAAGTATAGGTCGAACGAGTGTTTTGTGAGCCACCTCCTTTGTTGATGGACTACATTTTCTAAGGACTCTCCCAATGAATCTCAACTTGGCACCTGCCTTACCAACAATTAATTTTATATGATCATTCCACTTCAAATCGTTCCGCACGCATACTTCCAGATATTTTACAGAAGTAACTGCTACCAGTGTTTGTTCCGCTATCATATAATCATCAATAAAGGATCCTTCTTTCTATGTATTCGCAATACATTACATTTGTCTGTGTTAAGGGTCAGTTGCCACTCCTTGCACCAAGTGCCTATCCGCTGCAGATCTTCCTGCATTTCGCTACAATTTTCTAATGCTGCAACTTCTCTGTATACTACAGCATCATCCGCGAAAAGCCGCATGGAACTTCCGACACTATCTACTAGGTCATTTATATATATTGTGAAAAGCAATGGTCCCATAACACTCCCCTGTGGCACGCCAGAGGTTACTTTAACGTCTGTAGACGTCTCTCCATTGATAACCACATGCTGTGTTCTGTTTGCTAAAAACTCTTCAATCCAGCCACACAGCTGGTCTGATATTCGGTAGGCTCGTATTTTGTTTATCAGGCGACAGTGCGGAACTGTATCGAACGCCTTCCGGAAGTCAAGGAAAATGCCATCTACCTGGGAGCCTGTATCTAATATTTTCTGGGTCTCAAGAACAAATAAAGCGAGTTGGGTCTCACACGATCGCTGTTTCCGGATTCCATGTTGATTCCTACAGAGTAGATTCTGGGTTTCCAAAAACGACATGATACGCGAGCAAGAAACATGTTCTAAAATTCTACAACAGATCGACGTCAGAGATATAGGTCTACAGTTTTGCGCATCTGCTCGACGACCCTTCTTGAAGACTGGGACTACCTGTGCTCTTTTCCAATCATTTGGAACCTCTAGAGACTTGCGGTACACGGCTGTTAGAAGGGGGGCAAGTTCTTTTGCGTACTCTGTGTAGAATCGAATTGTTATCCCGTCAGTTCCAGTGGACTTTCCTCTGTTGAGTGATTCCAGTTGCTTTTCTATTCCTTGGCCACTTATTTTGATGTCAGCCATTTTTTCGTTTGTGCGAGGATTTAGAGAAGGAACTGCAGTGCGGTCTTCCTCTGTGAAACAGCTTTGGAAAAAGGTGTTTAATATTTCAGCTTTACGCGTGTCATCCTCTGTTTCAATGCCATCATCATCCCGGAGTGTCTGGATATGCTGTTTCGAGCTACTTACTGATTTAACGTAAGACCAGAACTTCCTAGGATTTTCTCTCAAGTCGGTACATAGAATTTTACTTTCGAATTCACTGAACGCTTCACGCATAGCCCTCCTTAAGCTAACTTTGACATCGTTTAGCTTCTGTTCGTCTGAGAGGTTTTGGCTGCGTTTAAACTTGGAGTGAAGCTCTCTTTGCTTTCGCCCATTATGAAATAAATGAAATATATTAACAGTTGTGAATATGAACAACCATCACTGCATAATGGAATAGCAAGAGCAAAAATTTGTGTCAGACTGGTACTCAAACCTGGATTTCCCACTTACCCCGAGTGGCCACCTTACCATTACGTTAGCCAGGCATGACTCATGGCCAGACCCAAACATCCATATGTCGTCAACGATATGTCTAAAACCTGTACTCACACATCCATTATGTATATTTCTGTACAGACGAGATATTTTACTTGAAAGTCGCTTGCCCAGTGTTGTCAGATAAGACAGGCACTTCAGTATCGCATTTCTCTGCCGACACTGGGTAAGTGACTTTCAAGTAAGGTGTCTGACGTGTAATAGAAAATACATAATGGATGTACGAGTACAGGTTGTAGACACATGGTTGGTGACATGTGAAAGTTTGGTCCTGGATGTGAGTCATTCTCAGATAGCCTAATAATAGACGACCGTTCGGGATAAGCGCGAAATCCAAGTTTTAGTCCCAGTCTGACACAAATTTTCATTGTCATCATTCCATTATGCAAATGATGGTTGTTCATATTCGGAACTGCTAATATATTAAATCTTTCTCATAACAGTTGTAGTGGCCGCAGTGCCTGTTCCTTCGGACATGCATGCATGTCAAAAGGAACATTGCATTGTAATTTGGAATAACACAGGCACTGCAGTGTCGTATTTATCCATAGACAGATTTTCAAGGAAAATTTCTTGCCTGTACAGGACCATACATACCATATTTTAAGTACTATAAGATACACATTGAAAAATTTCCTCCAAAATTCAGGTGCATCTTATACTCGAAATTAATATAAAAATGTCCCATTTTTGATTTAAAATTCCCTCCAGTCTTAAAAATGGGCATATATTCTATGCTGTGGGAAACTTATCTCTATCTGGGCACATTGGATTCAACTGGCAGCAGCAGTGCACCGATGTGATGAACGTGGCTTATGGGGAATCACAATCTTGTTAGCACTGTCTCCCTCCTGCCCCACCATCACAAACTAGAACACTGTCTAGCCTATGATGCGTCACTGCAGTCTACAGTGCCAATGAACCTGAGCTGAAAGTGATTTGCGGTATCAGTAACAGTGCAATATTTTTGTCAGTACTATTTTAGTAATGTAAAAGAAACACAAAGTTTTCATTTGATGTGGGCTGTAAACTGGAAGTAATAGCATATGCAGAAGAACATGGAAACAGAGCAGTTGAGCGCCGTTTCGGCCGTCCACCAACAAGAAAAACCATTGGTGGGTTGTAAAGAAGAACTAAAAACTGACGAAAACTAAATGTGCAGATAGAGTACTGATTGCAAAATGGCCAAAACTGGAAGATGAAGTACTGAAATGGATTCATGGATACCGCCAAAATGATATTGGAATAAATACAAAAATGATTCAAATACACACTCATAAGCTAGCACTTCCGTGGACCTTAACAGATTTTAAGGGTGGAGTTGGTTGGTGCTGCAGGTTTATGATGGCTCATGCACTAAGCATGCAAACCTAAGCCAAAATATTTGAGAAAATACCACAAGAGCATGAAGAGAAAATTATACCTTTCCATCGCTTTATTATTCATCATCGAAAGATTACCATTGTTGAACTAAGCCAAACAGCGAATACGGATGAAACTCCTCTAATATCTGACGTGCTGAGTAACAGAACTATCGACATGAAAGGTACTAAAACTGTAATTATAAAAACAAGTGAACATGAAACAATGCAATATACTGTTGTACTTTCATGTTGTGCTGATGGTACTAAACTTGATCCAGTGATCATTTTCAAGCATGAAACAATGCCAAAACCATCTGAAATAGCGCCAGGTGCTGTTGTTCATGTAAATTACAAGGGTTCGATGGACGAGGTTTGTATAAAATTTTTCTGGTGCAAGGTTAGTTTAGTACTCACTTTAAAAATTCTGTGAAAGAGAAACTGAGACAGGGAAATAGAGAGCTTGCTGTTATTCTGGTAGGATTTACTTCACAATGGCAATCTCTTGATAACTAGATAAATAAACCATTTAAAGTATATAAGAGAGAGGAAAGAAAACAATAGATGATGGATGGAACCCAACACGAATACGTGCCGAAGGGAGCTTTAAAATTATCTACAATCAAACAAGTGTGTCAGTGGATAAAACAGTGGTGATCTAGAGCGTGACAAGACATTATTGTTTAATCTGTCAAGAAGTGTAGCATAAGTAATGCTCTTAATGGCAGTGAAGGCCATATTATATATGAAGAGGACAACAAATAGGAAGAAGAAAAACAAGAAGAAAGTCCAGTTGACGATTTTTAGTGATTTCAAAGATCAGTCCGGTTTTATGACCTGAGAAATTTTTTTTAGTCTAACTTTCGAGTCTAATAATAAATGTGGTAAAATGTTATTTTTTAAAGATTGCTTAAAAATTAAGATGCATCTTTTTTTTTAATAGTCCATGAAATACAGCAGTGGGTTTACCAGCACAGGTTATGGGCACATGGTTGACAACATATGGGAGTCTGGATTTGGCCTGAGTCATGCTTGGATAGCCTAATGGTAAGGCAACTGTTCGTGATAAGTGGGATATACATGTTTGTGTCCAGTTCATCAGCAAGTTTTCATTGTCATCATTCCATAATGCAACAGATAGTTGTTCGTATTCATAAC
Organism: Schistocerca serialis cubense; assembly: GCF_023864345.2. Classification (NCBI taxonomy): domain Eukaryota; kingdom Metazoa; phylum Arthropoda; class Insecta; order Orthoptera; family Acrididae; genus Schistocerca; species Schistocerca serialis. The sequence continues at coordinate 888,572,186 of NC_064640.1, read as the reverse complement.
TGCAAATTCATTTCATGTATTTCATAATGGCTGTAGTTACCACAGTTCCTGTTCCTTCATACATGTATGCATGGACAAAGGAACATTGTGTCGTAATTCAGAATAACACAGGCACTGCAATACCTCCTTTACTGTTACCTGTTTGTAAATTTCTTGGTGGTCTTAGTTTTAAATTTTTCTTCAAATGCTTCTGAAACATTTTTACAAGTTTAATCTTTAACTGGAACAGCCCAAGGAAATTTTCAAAAAACATCAACAACAGTTAATGAATATTTAAATCCTTTATTTATTTTTTCAACTCCTTTTAGGTTACCTGAATCCATTTCTACTAAATGTCCCTGCCATAAATCAACTATGCAAAGAAAATAATATTTCTTAATTTTTTCTCATCAGTTTATGTAGTTCATTAATTATTTCTTCATAAATATTATAGGGCTGGGACCCAGCACCTACAATTTTTTAACAAATTAATTTTTGAGTGTTACATACTGTTCCAAATACTTTCAGTTCCTCATCTTCAATTTCTTGTTGATTTTCAATTTTGAACATATTTGGATCATATGTGTTAGCAAGTGTTCTACAATTGAGACACCAGATATGATTGTCTGAAAGGACAAGCCTTGTATGATTAGGGTTACCCATTTATATAACATTAAACATTACCAGATAAAATTATTTAACTTTATATTTTACACCTAGAAGATTTGATTTCTACAATATTAGATTGATTTATCTTTTCGTATTCAGATTCTGTAACAAATTTTTTAAATTCTTTTTCTGTGTGATTTTCAGTAAAATAGCTATTAAATTGTGTTGGTAACAAGATTATTTAATTCTTTTTCTAAATATATTTTGTTAACTACACCTTTTTATTAGTCGAATCATTTACATCTGCTAATCTATTATTATTAAAATCAGTACATGTCTCTCTTGCTCCTAAATTTATTTTTATTAATATTTTATTCTAGTATTATTTGTAATTCTTCATATTTTGTTTTATTCCTAAAAATTCTGGTTTGAGATTCAAAATATCATTAAAGTTAAAATTATCTGACAAAAGTTTTAAAAAGTACACACAAATGACCACAAATAAACTCCACAAAAATTCTTTTATCATTGTAATATAAATTATTTTTACCCAAATAACAAATAACTTATTTTGGTAGATTGCTACCAAATAAATCAAAACCAGGATTTATATTATTTGTTTTACAATAAGAAATCCAGTAAGTATCAATATTATCAGAAATACCTAAATTAACTATACCAGACAGAAAATTGTTTGATTTATTAGGTAATTTATCAATCATAAAGATGCATTAAAACATTTAAAAGATTTTAATGTACATTTTTAATTGCATAGAAAGATGTTCTATATCAAAATTTGATAAATGTTTATTATATCTTTTAATATCTTTTTGGAAATTTATTTTATCCCTGATTGTTTTACTCTTGTGCCTTTCTTCTCTATTGCTATATTACATCTTCCCTCTTCTTGAAATTCTGTGTTAACATTATTTTTAGTAATAACTACATTTGCAACAGCAGCTGCTCCTCCAGCTAATGAACCAGTACCAGCTATATATGGTAATGCTGTCAATAATAAAGGAAAAAATCCTTCTTCATGTTGTTTTGTTGAATGTTCAATAATTTCTTAGAGCAGGTACCTCTAGTGATATAAATAAATTTCTTCTAATTTTTTGTCTCTCTTTCGTTTTTGAGCATCAGTTAAAAATCATCATTATTACTTAACTGTTCATGATTTAGTTTAATGTTAATTACTTTGTGTTTGATTTTGCAACTTGATGTCAAAAAATATTCTACACTAAACTTATTCATTTATATACATTAAAATTTTACAATGATTTAAGAAAATCAATCTAGAGTTTAAGTGGATGAAAGATCGGTAGTAGTAGACGAAAACTGCCGATCACCCCACCCTGGTTGAGTTGGGGCCAGGTAGGCAGTTTTCATCTACTGTGTCACCACTCCAGTAATCGGAAATCTGTTTCTTATCGCACTTGCTAAGCTGAGATACCTTCCTATCTAGCAATATGCAGTCATTGTGAATCTAATGTTGATTCATGTGGGTCACAGTGCCTTGTGATTGTTAATATCATCTAAAAAAATAAGCAAAGAGGCTGTACCAGGTCCTTCTAGTGATTTGCAATCAACTTTCATGTCACTCCTGTGATGCATTGATCCACTTACATGTTCTTTTCTTTCATAAGTTGTAAGCTGGCTGCTGTGGGAGAAGGAGGTGGAACTCACCTCAGCAGCCAATATGCTATGTCCTGATCGCAATATAGTCAACCCTGAGGGATGGAGGACCGCTATGATGCAAGAAGGCAAACGATGGAGTGTTAAGATTGGATAGTAGGAGGAGACCCAGCTGTCAAAATTAGCACTTTATTTGCACATTTGTGCTATGTCAGTGCAAAGTAGCTAGTATGCTCTCGATCCATGTTCAGAGACCAGTGGAAAGACAACCAGCATTAGGTAGCTGGCTGCACACATGTGCCCAGTTTTGCTGACACCTGTGCTCAATGTGTGTCGACTTAAACCATTGTGTGAGTCATACCATGAACACCCCGCATCAGTGGCGCACAAAGATAGCCATGAATCTTGCTACAGCAGCAACTCAGTGATGACTGCCCACTCTAGTTGTTGGCATGTGACTCAGCAGTGTGCATGCTGTGATGGAGGAAGTTGGCTGCTGACCTTGTGCAGCAATCTGGCTTGCTGGGATGGCCCACTGCATTGTGGCACTAACTTCAGAAGTTCTACTTGGTGCAGGAAGCTGGTATGGTGATGATCACTCGAACTCACGACTGCTGCTGGCAGCTTCATGTGGTCTACTCATCTGGTGTATTCCCCATGTCCCAGTGGAACTGCTGGGATGCAAATCGAACTACCACTAAAGTGAGAGCTATTTATACGTGATAGCACCGTACCTGTTATGCCAATGCACTCCTTTTAGTCATGTTCTTGGCAATACTGGAACCTGTTAATGGAGAAATCCCATTACCTGTATTAAAAGAACCTTTCATTTGTGCTGCACTGGCAGGTTTCACCGAGTGAGCTTGGCCTGTTTGGCAATAATTCTGTTGCTACAACCGAAATGAACACACACTGTGCTCGATAGCTACGAGTGGCTGCTGCAGTACTGCCCCACATACTTTCACAGAGTTGTCCACAATGCACGACAGAATTATGCCAGTATGGCGCTAGGAATCACAAAGCTCAAGCTCACTGTAAGTCTTTGTTGCCCTTCCCTAAATTGATCCATCTGCTGCATCAACTGTTCCCCTGATATCTGCCCTTCTTTTTCGACTATGAATTGATTCTGAGACTGTGTTATATCTGATTTCAATGGTTTATTCAAGAAGATTAAATTCTTCATCAGAAGTACCTCTAGTGGTTCATCTGGCGAGTACAGTTTTGGCAGTGTCATGTTCACTGAGCAATTCCCATAACTGTCGATGGTAGGTGAAATGTTGGCTCCGTTATGTCACATGCTGCCCTATTGATCAAAAACCCCCTTGTTTCCATGAGCCTTCCCTCCTTGTAGCAACTTGCCACCACTACCACATTGTTGCATATGGAATAAATCCAATGAAATACTGCTTGCTGAAAATAAGATCTAGGTTCGACAGTATCCCTTGGACAATCTTGTCCTCTTGTTTCGTCCATGAACATCTCCTTCGAGGAACTGGTTTCGCAATGCCCCCACTCCACTCCAGGTGAAGAGATGCAGCACTGTCGTGACTGGCATCTCTTCCATCCTTGATCTCAGTGTACAGCAGGCTAAAGACACGGACTATCATCATCCTCAGAATGCTGCTGCCACCAGTCAGCACTCTCACACAAAGAAATTCAAAGAACTTGACGTAAAAACTTATTCCTTTACCCCTGATATATTTCACCCTCACATCTGACACATAATTACCAATAAAGACAACAAAATGTCTCTGTCATTTCCTTGATCTCAATGCATATGGCACCTCCAAATTCCCACGTCCACTCCACCGTTTCTTCCACTTTGCATCGTCTCAGGCTCCATTCTTAACACTTCTGGGATCGACATCGAAGCCCTATGAAACAGTCACAAACGTCCAATATGCACTACTGTCAGCCTCACTGGCAACTGTTGGCTGGTGACGTAGTTTCAACAGTATCACAAGATCCTTTGAACCTTGTGAAGTATTTCTTAGTCTTCCCTTTCGTTGTGTAAGGGCTGAATAATATTAGCCACAGCCCTACCCAATAACATGGTAAGCTTCCCATGCTTTCACAGCTTCTTCCTGTCTTTTCAATGCCTTTGTGTTCACCTTCCGTACCCCTTCCCATATTTCTGTCACCATTCTTGTGAAATCACAGACTGACTTTCCATACTTGCCTCTTCTTCCCTTAAGCAGATTAAATGTCGATGGAATTTTCCTACCATATACTACCTTATACGAAAATAATCCCACATTATTAGTCTGGATCTTTGAATTGTAAGTCGACTCGACAAATGAGAGATATGTATCCCAGTCATTACCGTGTGAGTTCACACAGTAGGTTTACATACTTCCAACCATATGAAGCAGCCATTCCATCCTATCATTACTGTGGTTGGAGCTGACTAGTTTTTGGTATTTTCAGATGTAACAGAGGACATCATTATTTTATCAAGTCTGACATAAAATTTGTCAGTTGATACTTAATCATCGTTATCGGCAGCTCGAACTTTAGTATCCAGTTGTTGACAATTGTTTGTAGGACTGTAACTGCTTGATGCTTCAGCATAGCAATCATCTCCACATACCAAGAAAAGTGATCTATTATTGTCAACACAAAACAGTTCCCTGATGGAGCCCAGTTAAATGGCTGTAAAACACGCAAACCAATCATTTGAAATCGCTTCGACACATCTGCCAGTATCTTTAACAGCATGCATTTGTGACTCGTGTCCACACACTGTGCATGCTGCACACAGTTTCTCATATACTGATCCACACCTCTCTTTCTTGCCTTCTATCAATATCTCCCAGCCACCCTTTGGTTTATTTCTCTGCACCTTCCATGACAAAAGATGATCATGCCCTCTCACAGCACTTTCGCCTTCAACTTAGCTGGCATCACTACCTATGCTCCTGAACTAGTTACCTTACACAACAGACTGTCACACGTGCTAAACTGTGGTTACATTTTGTATAGCTTGCTGTCACCGTCAAATTTCTGTGCTGCTTGTCATTCTACAAGACCATGACCCAGTATTTTTACTATCACTGCCTTTATGTTCAAAGCATCAGCATTTCCATGTTTCTTCCCTGGCTTGTACACCTCTTCGTAGTCGAACTCACGAAGTCTTAACGCCCACCTTGTAAGTCTGCTTGCTAGGTCTTTTAACCAAATGAAATAATGGCGCCTCAAGTGGAGATCATTGCTGTGACTGGGACTCAGCAGTGGAGAGTGCCATCTGCATACCACAGTTACCTGTTCAGCTCAGGAATGATATACAAACTGGAATAAGCCTTACATTGCTTTAATGCAGCAAATTGCTAATTACAGGAAGCTAAAATCCTCTTTTATCCGAAAACTGTGTTGAATACAAATGCGAGCAAATCTCAGTAATCATTTGTCACAGAAATTAATTACATTTATTATTACACATACAGGGTGTTACAAAAAGGTACGGCCAAACTTTCAGGAAACATTCCTCACACACAAAGAAAGAAAATATATGTGGACATGTGTCCGGAAACACTTACTTTCCATGTTAGAGCTCATTTTATTACTTCTCTTCAAATCACATTAATCATGGAATGGAAACACACAGCAACAGAACGTACCAGCGTGACTTCAAACACTTTGTTACAGGAAATGTTCAAAATGTCCTCCGTTAGCGAGGATACATGCATCCACCCTCCGTCGCATGGAATCCCTGATGCGCTGATGCAGCCCTGGAGAATGGCGTATTGTATCACAGCCCTCCAGAATACGAGCACGAAGAGTCTCTACATTTGGTACCGGGATTGCGTAGACAAGAGCTTTCAAATGCCCCATAAATGAAAGTCAAGAAGGTTGAGGTCAGGAGAGCGTGAAGGCCATGGAATTGGTCCGCCTCTGCCAATCCATCGGTCACCGAATCTGTTGTTGAGAAGCGTACGAACACTTCGACTGAAATGTGCAGGAGCTCCATCTTGCATGAACCACATGTTGTGTCGTACTTGTAAAGGCACATGTTCTAGCAGCACAGGTAGAGTATCCCGTATGAAATCATGATAACGTGCTCCATTGAGCGTAGGTGGAAGAAACTAAATGAGCTCTAACATGGAAATTAATTGTTTCCGGATACATGTCCACATAACATCTTTTCTTTATTTGTGTGTGGGGAATGTTTCCTGAAAGTTTGGCCGTACCTTTTTGTAACACCCTGTACATTGTTCCTCGTAGGGACACCTGCTTTACAACGGAATTTGTCACAGTAAGAGAACAATTCAGTTATGTAGAACAAATGGTACATATTCATAATTTGCAGCATCACTTGACATGCCCTTTTGTAGGACAGAAAACAAAAAAGTGGTAAATACAATTCAATATTTTTAAATCATGAGTTTATTTTCTCCCCATTGTATTACAACTGGATAAATAGCAATTAGCTTTGTGAACAAGACGTGAATATATATTCATGTTATCAGCATGATGAAACTTACCTATTTTAAGCTCAAACCAAGACAAAATTGTTTCAGGATAAGTCTAACAAATTCAATGCTCGCCGATGTGTGCAAAAGTACAATAAAATGACTACTTGAGTGAAGCTCACTACGTATAGATTGTTCTGCTAACAAGTGGCCTCAAACTGAATGGAAGATTGCTACAGAACAGCAGTTGGCTTTCCAAATCTGTGCAGCTTGCAAACGTAAAGTAGAAACCAGGCCTGCCCCAAGTGACGCCGGCTGCAGTCTAGTTTCGCCGGCCTACAGCTGGCAGACAACTTTCGCCATGGCAACCATATGAATGGCACACAGTGGGTTAGAAGCCACAGTGGGTAGGTGCCAGGAGACAAATGGAGGGCGACTACAGGTGACTCTCAGGTGGTGACCAAAGTGAACAGCCGTCGGGAATGATAGAATGGCCAATGTCAACTACCGATTCCTGAGCATTACGGGAGCCCTCAGGATGGGTAACAATGGCGCCATACCACGACAAATGAACATTGGAGTTCAAGAAATTCATGACAGAATTTATCTTGAATACCATCCCATGAACTGGTATTTTCTCCTTCTGGACACCAGTACCCCTTAGCCAGTCTGTACCACAACACAGTACTAGTTCATAACCATTGTCTGTTACAATTTCTGTTCTTACACCTAGAACTTCCTGATGATATCTGCCATCACACTTGGTATTGGTCAGCACATCCTTTCCAATGGAACCGTTGTATAGCGAGGAATGACTGTCCAAGTTATTCCACAATTAATTTCTGTTCAGCTCTAGTGAGTGAGTTAGCAACATACCATCATGGTACAGTCAAGTCGACTAATATACATGTACAACCAGCACCAGTCACATCACCATGAACATTGGAGAAACTACCAACTGCTTATTGCTTGAAACACACCCATGGCCAAGGAACTGTCACAATAGGACATAGCTAGCCATGTTATCACTTAGTGAAGTGGTTTCACATCCAGCGTCACTGTCACCTGTCTTTGTACTATATCTAGCAAGCTTAGGGAAGATTAGAAGATGGCACATCTGGTGTCCACTGTATTAACTATATCTACTAGATGCGACACACCCATGCTGCAAGTGATGACCAGATAGAAATGCATCAAACTAAACTGTGCGCACTCCCACTTACATTGTGCCTCAATGGAACCCCACTATACTCATGTGACAAAATGAATCCCAGCACACGTGTGACACTCCACAATAATACATCTCAAAAGATCAGGTTCACTTTCAGTTTTGTGCGTTTTTTAAATATTTATATTGATATCAGTGTCTTTTTGAGTTTTCATTGTCATATAATTTGTTGTTTATATATTTACTTTGATGTCTGACATATTGACAGTGGGTTGTAGATTTAACAAGTTTACACATGCTTATTATCAAGAATTCCATGATTACACAGATGTTTATTTCTATTTTTGATTGTTATTGTCACAATAAATCTAGTGCTCTAACAGTGTTTTCACAGAGAAAGTAATTTATTAAGTCCCTACATTTGATGATACTACATGTAGAGTTTCATTTAGTAACCAGTTAATTGTTTAAGTATTTGAGAATATGAGTACACACAAATTCAATAGTAATCTATTAATATTTTATGGTTTCCATAGTATCTTCTAGGTCTATAGATCATATTGTATAAACATGACGCATTTTTACAGGTGTCTTTGTAGTTCTGAATCGATCACACCTGATGGCTACTATATTCAGAAGAAAAAATTAATATTCACTTGTTCTACATGATATTTTGAACATACATTTTGAATCACTATAGACATTTGCTAGGTATGTGGTTCGAGTGGACCCAAAGTCACAATTATTTCACTCTGTAATGAGATCAGTGGACAAGGAACTACGTATAATGCCATGCAGGTTAAGATATTTGAAGTGTATAATGTAATGTTCACTCTGACTAAAGAGATTTTGTTTTTAATTTGTTCACCTTGTACTCGAGTCCTTATTTGCTATTGTCTTCCACAATTCTGAAGGACCTCCCTTCAGAATACAGTCCAGCAATAAAGTAAGTTTGGGCTGGTTTCCTTAGAGTGAACGTGATTTTATATGTGTGGTTTGACATTTACATACTATTGTTGGCAGAGATACTTGGTCTAAGATGTTGATAGTTAATAATACAGTTTGTCATTTGGGCAAACCAGACATTCAGGTAAAATCTGACGGGTTGCTTGTTGCTGCTCATCTACTATCTCAAAAGGGATACCTACAGTACAAAATTTTCGTGGATGGTGGGAGGGAGGGGATGTTATGATAGAAATACTTTTTATACAGTATAATGGATCACAGTGTTTGTACATGCTAAGCTCTTTCTAGCATCATTTCTCTACGTTTAACGTGGTACCAGACTCTCTTGTTCTGAATGGTTTGTTTGTGCATGAGACGGTGCAGAACACTTGATGTGGTATAGGCAGGGCACAGAATACAGCCTAAAAGGGGGCTCCCTGCCGTCAGTCCAGTCTGGAGCCTTAGGTGTCGTCTCCACAGAAGTGGGTCATAATCCCGCTTAGGAGAACAATAGGTTAAGGACTTGCCAATCAAAAGAGGACAATAGGTTTGTCTCTGAATGCATACTTGCCCCTTATGAAGGCAATCCACATTAACAAAATGCTCTGATGCTCACTTTGCCCTACTACTTTCGTTTACAGGACATGTATACGTGAGTAGTGTTAACACTAATGTACATATTATTTTTCAGTCCTACACATGTAGCTACACACTAAAACTAAGATTCTTTTACCAGCTATCAGTCGTTAAACAAAAATTCGTTCTTGGAATAGAAAGCTTTAAACATATGAAATGATTTTATGTTACATATAAAACTTACTTTCTTTCCAATCACACATTTTATTTTATCGGGCAAATGATAAACAGTATTTGTTGCTGCATGTCGAACTCCTTCCTGAGTTTATGATAGCTTTAATAATGGATAATAAAGATTATTATGTTGTCTAATGTAGTCGATATCGACATCTCTGTTCTGAAATTATGATGAATTATTTAATACGATTTTCATTAGCGATTTGTGACGGTGCAATGAAAATGCCTAATTCCTCTCAGGTGAAAATAATTTATTAAGAAATTTCCTGGCAGGTTAAAAACTGTGTGCCGGTCCGTGACTTGAACCTGGGACCTTTGCATTTCGTGGACGAGTGCTCTTCCAATTGAAAAGGGAATGATCCAACCCGATCTGTCGAAACCGGCAGAAATGCACTGTGAAATTTTTAGTTGTAAAGGCGCACTCAAATGTTAAAGTTACACATTTTTGCCACTTGAATACCCGCTGACAAAAGCGGTTTTTACAGCCGTTCCTGCCTAGCGCTTGAATCGGCGAATAAGCAGTCGTAGTGATGACAAGAGGACTTAGCGACGCGTAGCGCGCAGTCGCAAGTGCACACACGTGGTATTGAAACACTTAAACCATACCAAAAAGTCTCACATCATTAATTTTTTTGAATAACTTACAGTTCATATCGACAGGTAACCTACTGCAGATGTAATTGTTACACAAGTGACCAGCAGAGGAAAGAAAATGAGAGCAATGTATTGTGTTACATTACAGACGGCTTCCATCCATTGGGACTTTAATTTGTTGCCATTAAATATTTCATAACAGTTCCTATAGTAAGTTCTTATGATAATTTTTGAATAATATGTATTTTGCTAACGATGAAGCAGTTCCTTGTTTATACCCTGTAGTCGTCATAAAAATGTGAAGTGTCTGTTGGATGACTAAAACAACCATTTTTCTTACAACAGGCTCACCTGATAATAGAAAAATTAATGCATTCAGGTACTTCATATTAATTACTCGTTTTATTTAGATAGAACTGTAAGGGAGTGAGGAATGGTCGTGGCCGTTGTTCTGCATATTTTGCTGCCTACCAGGCATACTTGTCCAAATTCGTAAAACGTGGTGATGTAAACTAACAATGCAAAAACGACTGAAGTTTAACAAAATTGTTTCGCTGATAAACCTGAAATGGTAAAGAGCTATCGAAAATTATGTTGTCCAATAGTTACCTGAAACAATGCTTTACCCTGTTGACAACTTTTTTAGCGGGAGGGTGAATCGCACTATTTGTTCTGAGTGGAAGCCGAAATATGTTATGAGGCTTTTCGTCGTCATAAAGACAGGGGCGTCGTTATAACGAGGCCAAGAGCATAACAAAAGCGATGACTTATTCTCAGCAGAACTCGAACCCGGGACTTTTTCCCTTTGCGGACAAGTGCTCTACCAACTGAGCTATACAAGCACGACTCACAAGCCGTCCTCACAGCTTTACTTTTGCTAGTACATCATTACCTACCATCCAAACTTCACAGAAACTCTCCTGTTAAACTTGCAGAACGAGCGCTCCTAGAAGAAAGGATGTTTTGGAGACACGGCTTCGGCGCAGCATGAAGGCTTGTTTCCAGAATGAAAATTCCACTCTGCAGCGGAGCGTGCAGTGATATGAACCAAGGTGGTAGATTAAAACTGTGTTGGTCTGGTAGTCGAATCCGGGACCTTTGACATTCGCAGTAAGTGCTCTACCAACAGAGCTACCTAAGCACCCGTCCTCACACCTTTACTTCGGCCAGTACCTTATGTCATACCTTCCAGATTTCAAAGTGGATAAGATTCAATGTGATCATTTCTATGTGGCTGCAGAACATATCATTGCTGCTGAAAAAAACCTTTTTGTCTCATTATTATGACGAGTTGTTATTTACTGAGTTAATTTTAAGGCCAGATGACTTTTCGTCACATTTTAAAATGTAAGAATGATTCAAGGTTATATATTTTCCTTTTTAAAATATTTTGAGTACTGTTTTTTTGCCTTAAGATGTAATTTTTAAACTACTGTCCCGGGCAGATAATTCATTATGGGAACCTGGAGCAAAACAAGAGAAATCCACTGTCAATGATTAACTGCTGAAATAGCTTGCAGTGATATTTGGTTCAGCAGAGAGAGGAAACTGAAGATATGGACACTTGCCCTGATGTGGGCTGAGTGTTGGTAAGAGTGGTAATAGTATGGAATCCATTCCTTCTGTTGCAGGAGGTACCCCTCAGCTGACTGCTGTGCATGGCTGGCCATGATCGACGATCTCCCTCCGCCAGATACTGTCCGAAGATATATTAGATCGGGGGATTTGTCCTTAGTATTGAGTAGGCTATCTTAAGTTGACCTATTTGACCTGCATACGGTAAACACACTCTCACATCCGGAAAATCCGACTCTCACTGAGGCCAGTCACGTAGGAAAAATTAATTCTTTCTCGCATGTCACCAGAACATACGTGCTAAGATTATAGTAGGTCGACACTCTCCTTCTTCTTCCTGACCTTTATCCCTTGTCTTCATCAGGTCAGCTTGTTAATCAGCATTTGGCAATGTTAGTGGTGTAGGAAGGCCAAATGATCTTCCTGTCGCCACACTTCCCCCCCCCCCCCCCCCCCTCCGCAAGATGTAAATTGTGAACCCTACCTGTTTTTCTTTAGTGTGAAAATGAAAATATGAGAAGGTATTCAAAATGTTTACAAATCGTGTAACCAGTATTCACCTAGTTGGATGTGGGAAACATACTAAAAATGACACCCAGTTTGGCCAGCCCACCGCCCATGGCGTTCATTTACCAGATGGATTCGATTTGGGGCCAGCCTACCTTCCCAAACCCTGAAAGTGCTGTGCTAACATTGCACCAGAATGAATGGACACCGCCAAACTGTGGCCAAGACCAACATGGAACACCCTGTGGCACAAGATGCTGCTGAGCATGACATGCTTCATTTCAATGGCTGCTTCATAACCCAGGCCATTTGGAGCCTCTCTTCGACCACCAGCTCTTCTGAACTGCCACGCAGGAGTTGTTATTACAACACGTTCTCCAGGTCTGAAATTATCCTGGCCTCAACCTGCTGTTCCCACAACCTCCACCGAATAGTTCCTGTCCTCCTCTGTCCTATTACCTCCTCCCAAATTATATCCCCTCTATTCCATTGTGCATTCCTCTTTCCTGCTCCTCTCTTTATTCACTCCTCATTTTCCCCCTCCCTTCCCCACAATCTTCCCATACTGGAACTTGCAGCCTTGTCCTGCTGCCATCTAGTCCCTGCGTGTCTGCGCATTTCTCTCTCTCCCTCCCCCCTCCCACCCACCAGTACCCTGCTGTCCCTTCCCCTTCCCTGTCCCACTCTGGATTGCTGCTTTCGTTTAATCGAACAATTGCACTCTGCCTGTGGCAGCTAGAGATAGCAATCATGTGTGTGTCTGTTAGGTGTACTTGCTTGTGTGAATGTATGTGTGTTTACTTTTCAGTAGAAGGCTTTGGTTCAAAGCCCAGTGTGTAACAGTCTTTCCATTTCGCCAACGTGCAACCCAACGTGTCATCTTTATGATGAGAAGCAATCTATCCTTTCCATAATATTGTTGATATTCCAGCTCGAACTGTCCAGTGTTTATCATAAGTATTAGGTATTAAGTGATGAATGAAAGAGAAGACCTTTATTGGTATTATCCAAAACTATTGCGTTCACATTTAAGTACAAGTGACAGATCCTCGACAACATCTGCGTGTTGCCACTTGGGAAGAAAGGCATTCATGAGACAAATAGTTCTTAAGAAAATATAGTTTTTTACTATTGTTTTTATAATGTTAGAAGTAATATGTAGTGGAAATCAAACCTGAAGCTTGAGAGAGGTCTGATCACAGCTGAGCCACCATGGCTGGTACGTCATCAGTAAATCAAGCCAAGAGCACACTTAATGTAAAGTCCAGCTGATGGAACTTAAGCAACTCACTATCACATTTTTTCTCAACGCAGTTGCAGCTGGATGCTGAAAAGACGACTCTCAGACCCCCAGGAAATTAGTAGACTCTTCACTCATATACGGAAATTGTTTCAGCTAGCACAGCTGCAGACACTACTTCAGGGAAGATGAGAGCTGCCAGCTGAATGAGAGCGACAGTCAACAGCAGCAATCTCCTTATTTGAACCAGTCTCTCTAACCGACTGATATCTGCTCCAGTCGTTCGATATAACTGTCCACTTGCTCCTCCACCCTTCCACCACCTGATGGTGTGTTGGCAGTGACAGTAATTGCCAGTCGGCGTGGCCGAGCGGTTCTAGGCGCTACAGTCGGGAACCGCGCGACCGCTACGGTCGCAGGTTCGAATCCTGCCTCGGGCATGGATGTGTGTGATGTCCTTAGGTTAGTTAGGTTTAAGTAGTTCTAAGTTCTAGGGGACTGGTGACTTCAGAATTTAAGTCCCATAGTGCTCAGAGCCATTTGAACCATTTTTTTGACCGTAATTTGGTGGAGATGGAAAGTGTTTGTGAACTGCAACGGTTTTCGCTTTTGTCATTAATTCCACTAACTTTTGATTATGTACACACATCTATTGTGAAATAAGTAAATTAAGTTGTGTGGTCACAAATTAATTATATTTCATTGACTTTTTGTTGTTTTATTTGGAAAAATCCCTCGATGATAGATTGGCCTTGCAAAATTAGGTTTACTGAAGAGAGCGATATCCAGGCATATGTTTCATTAAAATATCTTATTTTCTATGTTGGTAAAGATTATAATGATGCAATAGAAACTGTAAATAGATCAGTTATCTAAAACTTTATTTGAAATAATTTTTCTGGGAACAATATTAAAATTCTTTCTGGTAAACAAGATCGACCTTGTTTTCTTTTTGTGCACACTTTCTTGGTGTATTTCAGTGGTTGCAGACATTTTCCTGTCGAGTAGCATGGAATTCCATTCTTTGGAAAGGTGGCTGACTCCTCTTTGGAGGCCTTGATGGCAGCATTTGTGAATCTGAGACTTTTTAACGATGTATCACACATACGAGAAGAAGATACGCCAGCTTTGCGGTACAGCCCCATACAGAGAAAGAGTGTTTAATTACCTAATAACCATATTTCCAATCACTGATTAATACAATATTCTTAATTAAAATTGCAATTATAGCAATCAAGGGCTACTGCACAGTTAATTGACAATTCGGTAAACTTAAGTAGAAAATTTATCCATTAGTATAAATTTTCCTCAGTTATCTGGACCCACAGATATATTGTCTAGGTACAGGACCATCGGATTTTGGTGTGGGTCATTTTTATATCAGTTCGTCATTTAAATTAAGAAAGTCACAAGATAGCGTAAATTATTAAGGTTCAGAACCATTGCTTTGAAACTGGGCTAGGGACATGCCGTTGCGTAAGGGAGGCGCTATTCTCACACCGTGTCCACCTCCTTAGCTGAGTGGTCAGCATGGCCCACTGCCATGTAGCGGGCCTGGGTTCGATTCCCAGCCGGATCAGGGATTTTCTCCGCTTTGGAACTGGGTGTTGAGATGTCCTCATTATCATCTAATCATCATCGATACGCAAGGCGTCCAATGTGGCGCCAACTGAAAAGACTCTCAACTCAGTGGCTGAACTTCTCCAGTTGAGGACTCCCGGCTTTCAATGCCGTACGATCATTTCATTCTCGCACCGCCTTTCCACTGGCACCACGACAGGTTACCCAATCTTAACTTCACGAAATCTTGCTACCTCACCGGCCAAAAGCCGTGGGAACCGTCTCCCCTGCACACACACCCCCTTCTCCAGGTATGTTGTTTGTAGGAATTACAAGATCTAGGATTAGGCACATTACTGTGCTGCCTCTGCATCCAGAAAACCTCAGAGAGATGCTGTCTGAGTCCCATTCTGCTACAGATCTGAGACGGTCTCACATTTCTTAACAGGCATCAGACAGAACCACCTTATTACAGGTCTTATGAAGGTAGTGCGGAAGTTGCTGCTATCTTAATTTGACGTTTCCATCGCCTTGGAACCAGTCTAGTATAAATTCAGATAGAGGCAGTTAGGGTGCATCACTACATTATGCTTGTTCATAGTTTGCCCACCGTTATCACGTGAGTGCGCCACGAGCTGACATTACCACGCACTCATCGATGCTGGCGTGGTAAGAACTGTCAAACTTGTCGCCGTTTCTGTCCGCACCCTGTACTTCTCATGGCCAATCACGATCACTCTTTTTAGTTACTCCAAATAATTCATATGATTTCGTCAATTATAACTCTCTCGGGAGTGCACGATCTATTATTTCTTCTTTTATTGTGTTTCTTATGTTATCAACTTTTCGTACGGAAGAACGGCTTACCGACAATTAACGCGGGATTGTGGGTTTATGTCCTCCAACAGTTTAACAAGGATACCTCGCATTTAGTCTGTTCTTGATGACCAATATACATGGGTTTCATTAACTGCCTGCTTGTTAGTTGTTTTTAGCTTCCCCCCCTGATCCTCTTTCTTCTTCTTCTTTCTCCTGGCTTTTCTCCTGTTTTTGGCAATGTGAGTGATAGTTCACTGAAGCCTAAGAGATGTATTATTTCGTTTCGGAGGCTTTTATATAAAACTAAGATGGCAATAAGGCAACTAAAACTATAGAAAATCACAATTTTGAAAACGTACTAGTAGAATGTACACTAATGCTCATAAATTAAGGATAATTGCAGAATGTGGCGCCACACAACATGGCACTACACAAAACTGGCGCTAATAGCATAGGCACATACGCAACAAACACGACACAGATCTGTAAGTCCACGGTATTGGTGATAAGCTGTGAAAACTGTCCCGAAACACATGTGCTACAAAACGCCACTGTTTCCTGCGAATGTCCCCCAACATCAATATGGGATATGATCACCATGCGCACGCACACAGGCAGCACAACGGGTTGGCATACTCTGGATCAGGTGGTCGAGCAGCTGCTGGGGCATAGCCTCCCATTCTTGCACCAGTGCCTGTCGGAGCTCCTGGAGTGTGCTAGGGGTCTGAAGACGTGCAGCGGCTGGCGAAGATGATGGGTACGAATCTCACTGAAACGTTGCGACAAGACGACGCCACCACTCGGCTGATAACCCGAAAAGAATTCATCAGTGGAATACGCCGAGAAAGACTGCAATCGCATATATGCGTACATTCAGTTTTACCTGGATGCTGAATCCTGGCAGAAACTACTGATCAATACTTCATTTGTACTTTGCCAATAGAACTGCCTGCCAGTCGGAGTGGCTAGCGCCCCAGCCTTTTTCCAAAGATATCTTGAATATCTCATTTGTGAAGTCCCCCATGCAGGAAACTACCTCGACGACATCTTTGCAGTAGGAAAAATTGCTGAGTATGTGCAAACAACTGGATCATACAAAATTAAAATGCTATGTCTCGTTGAGACTGTCTTGAAGTAAAGTTCAACTAAACGTTCAGTTCTTCCGTCAATGCATGGAGTTAAAGTTCCACAAAACGCTTAAGTTCTCCCGTCTAGACACGGAGTTAAAATTCCCTTGGATCAGCTTACAGGAAACGTGCTACAAGAATAATTTGAGCCAAGCTTTACTACATCCACAGCCACGTAGACACATGCGTCAGCGGCGTTGTCTGTAGCAGTGGCGTCAGCGTGGGTTGAATGTTCGAATGGAGTCCTGTCTCGGAGTCAACTGCCGAAGGAGGACCGGACTAAACGCTGTCTGGCGGCAGAATATCTTGAGATCTGTTTTCGGTCACGTGTGTTGTGAAAGCAATTCGGTTCCTGCGACCCGCGACCTCTGGTGACGTTGCTAGGGCCATCTAGTCGAAAGTTAGGAAATCTATTTTTCGGCGACAAATGGTTGCGTAGCACGCGGGATACCCTCGACACTGGGACGCATGATGTTTTGTTGACCTTGCAGGCGTAACATCTCGACATATCACAATCAACTTGTAAATTTTATTGTAGGGTTCTCAGAGGGTTATAAGGTAACTGAACTACAATCATTAATTTCCGTTCAGAATTACAGAGTGTTCAAAAAAAAAAAAGTGTCGAATACTTTGAGAGGTGGTAGTACTCATCCCAGGTTCGAATCCTGCCTCGGGCATGAATGTGTGTAATGTCCTTAGGTTAGTTAGGTTTAAGTAGTTCTAAGTTCTAGGGACTGATGACCTGAGATGTTAAGTCCCATAGTGCTCAGAGCCATTTGAACCATTTTTAGTACTCATCGAAACAAGAAAAAAAAGTCCAATAAACATGGTTCCAGAAAGGCATTCTTTCTGAAATAAGACCAATAAACATTTGGGAGAACGACGATTCAATCCCGCCTTTGGTCATCCTGATTTAGGTTTTCCGTTATTTCCCTAAATCGCTTCAGGTAAATGCCGGGATGGTTCCTTTGACAGGGCACGGCCGACTTCCTTCTCCATCCCTCTCTAATCCTATGATCTCGCTGTATGGTCTCTTTCCTCAAATCAATCCAACCAATAAACATGGGCCCGGAGATGCATACTTTGTGCGATAAACGCGTGTTTACAAGGGGTGTTCAACGTGGCGTCCATTCATCATAACGCACCCCTCTGCCCTACAGCTATGGCATGACGCACCCTTTGAAGTGCAACCAGTTGTTGTTGTACCTAAAGCGCGCATTGAAGAACCAAAAGTCAAGAGGGTTGGAGTCTGGGGAACGATTAAGCCAAGGCGTGCGCGTCCCCTCCATCAACCACCACCCCGCCACCCAACCAATCCAACCCTTCTGAAATGTCTGCGTCAGATGTTCGCGTGCGTTGTGATGAAAGTGTGTTGGTGCGTCATCATGCATCAACCACATTTGTATTTGATGCTACAATGGCACAGCCTCCAGCAAGGTAGGCAGTACATTAATGAGAAAGTCCAGATAAAGCACCCCAGTTAACTTTGTGGTAGCACGAATGGCACTATTAATCTTTAGCCAAGTATGCCTGCCCATGCGTGATTGAGAATCGGTACTGATGCCCTCTTTCCTGAATTGCTTGGGAATTTACATCTGCCCATACATCCTGGTCATGGAAATTCACAACACCATCTCTTGTGAACCCTGCCTCATCGGTAAATAAAATCTTTGATGTGAACAGTGGATCTGCGGTACACTTTTGCAACAGTCACTGACAGAACCTCCGTTTGCCACGATGATCCTCGGGCCTTAGGGCCTGAACGCACTGCAGATGATATGGGTACAGCAGTTGTTCACGAAGTACCCCTCAGATAATAGAGTGAGGCACGCCTTCTGCTGCTGCTAATCGTCTACATACTGGTCGCAGGGGTTTCTTCCATCGAACGTAGCATACGCTCCTCCATGTCAGGCGTGAGGACTGTGCGGGGCCTCCCATTGTCAGTCTTCCTAGGTGCAAGGGTACCCATGTCCCTCAGACGCTGGTAAGGACTAGAGATGGGGGATCCGCTCCTGAACTGATTCATAGAGTTGAATCTTTCAAAGGAGTGAACAATCAGTGATTCAGAAAAAAAGAACGGTAGCTCCAAACGTTTCCCACAGCAGAGAGAGAGAGAGAGAGAGAGAGAGAGAGACGGAGTATATCAGCGGGGCCTCTGCTGGTCAGAGCATACTGCACGCCACACAACACAGCCAGCGCCGGCCTCTGCCCTGCTTCTACCTTGGCTGCCTGCATTGTGCAGTGCCCCATTGGATTTTGTGTTTCACATATGCCGTGCCTTCTCTGTGCTTCCTCTGCCGCGTGCGCCGTGCAGTGTCTGGCGCAGCTTAACTTAGCATCGCACTCCGTCGGCGATCATTTCAGTCGCACGTCCTGCCCTCTGGGCAGTTGATGCGAGCAACAGGACAGAGAGCCTCCTAGCGGAGAACATAAGAACTACTTGCAACAACCAGCTCGCAAGAGAACGGACGATTTGTCTCGGAGCGGGTGACTGATGGCCGTTCACCGCTCCCCCCACCCTCGGAACTCTCCCGCTCAACGCTCATCCCACCGTTCTCGACTCTAGCCAGAGCGTTGAGCAAAGCAACTCGGGTGTCACTCTGGTCTCTGCGGCCTTAGCTCACGCAGTAATACAGCTCGCGGCTCGACCTGCTTGACTCAGCGCCTCTGCATCGGAGTTCGTCTATACTGGATATTGTTCTTCGTAGTAATACCGCTATGTATATTACATTATTATGTTATGCATACATCATTTGTTTTTATTTTATTTTTATTTGCTTAAACTGATCAGATTACGTTCCTGACGACTCCTCTTACTATAGGATTTTTATTATGGACATTCGAATTTACGCTTTAATTACGAGCGAACCGATAAACATATCGCAAAATGTGATACACCAATATTTTCCTTGTTTTATTCTGCGTAAGGCTATATGCAGCACTTTACTCTTACAGTCAAATTTATATATATTTTTTTCTTATTCTGGTACGGATTTTGCGATCTTAGGCGTCTTCGGAAGGAAACGTTCACTTTAAAAATATATGGCTTGTGATGTATTTGTACGAGGTTAATGAAATTTTAATACATTATAGCCAAATATATTGTTAATGTAAATCTCAAGTAACAACATTTTCCGATCACCCAAAAACCACGATAGTGCAAAATAAATCAATAATCAAAAACTTTGTCATATCGTGGAAATTTCAATAAACAATACAAAATTCTTATTCATTATCTGTGTTACTTCAAAATAGGATCAAATAAGATAAAAATACAGGTATAGTACTGGAATAAACCAAGTTTAAAGAGCAATGTGCCTTCCATTTATTTTCTATTGTGAATGAGTGGTGAGTCATGAAAAAGAGCTAGTTCATTTCAGGGAGTGAACAGTTCTGATCCGATCTCTGAAAAGAACAGTTTTGCCCATCTCTAGTAAGGACTGCTGAACAGCTTATCAGAAGCACTCTGCGCTGTGTATGTTTTTCGGCGTAGAGGGCGCAGGCTCGCAGGCAACATCCATTTGCTAAGCCATAGCAGAATATCATATCCGCCATTTCACTTGTTGAGTAGTAGGCTTCCGTTGCTAGCAAGTGGGGGAAGAGAGAAAATGTAAATATACTACACCACCTTTAGGTACAGAGCACTAACTGTAAACACATAAATGAATCCATTTTTGGAAGAAGCTAAAACACCATGATACATAAACAGAACTGTACAATAAGACACACAAACACGACGAAAATAACGTAGCTTACAACACTACTCTAACCACACAAAAAATGGTTCAAATGGCTCTGAGCACTATGGGACTTAAATTCTGAGGTCATAAGTCCCCTAGAACTTAGATCTACTTAAACCTAACTAATCTATGGACATCACACACATCCATACCCGAGGCAGGATTCGAACCCGCGACCGTAGCGGTCGCGCGGTTCCAGACTGTAGCGCCTAGAATCGCTCGGTCACCCCAGCCGGCTAACCACACAATTGACTGCAGACCACCTAGTGGTAGGCAGAGTACTGTGAATAAGACATCATAATACCCTGATGACACATTTGACGGAGAGCAGCCCTTTCTATAAACACACGTTTTTCTAGGAAAGTATTCGTTTCGGGACCCAACTTTATTCGACTTATGTTTCTTCTTTGGATGAGTAGTACCACCTCTCAAAGTATTCAACACTTTTTTGGGAACACCCTGTATATTACACTCCTGGAAATGGAAAAAAGAACACATTGACACCGGTGTGTCAGACCCACCATACTTGCTCCGGACACTGCGAGAGGGCTGTACAAGCAATGATCACACGCACGGCACAGCGGACACACCAGGAACCGCGGTGTTGGCCGTCGAATGGCGCTAGCTGCGCAGCATTTGTGCACCGCCGCCGTCAGTGTCAGCCAGTTTGCCGTGGCATACGGAGCTCCATCGCAGTCTTTAACACTGGTAGCATGCCGCCACAACGTGGAAGTGAACCGTATGTGCAGTTGACGGACTTTGAGCGAGGGCGTATAGTGGGCATGCGGGAGGCCGGGTGGACGTACCGCCGAATTGCTCAACACGTGGGGCGTGAGGTCTCCACAGTACATCGATGTTGTCGCCAGTGGTCGGCGGAAGGTGCACGTGCCCGTCGACCTGGGACCGGACCGCAGCGACGCACGGATGCACGCCAAGACCGTAGGATCCTACGCAGTGCCGTAGGGGACCGCACCGCCACTTCCCAGCAAATTAGGGACACTGTTGCTCCTGGGGTATCGGCGAGGACCATTCGCAACCGTCTCCATGAAGCTGGGCTACGCTCCCGCACACCGTTAGGCCGTCTTCCGCTCACGCCCCAACATCGTGTAGCCCGCCTCCAGTGGTGTCGCGACAGGCGTGAATGGAGGGACGAATGGAGAGGTGTCGTCTTCAGCGATGAGAGTCGCTTCTGCCTTGGTGCCAATGATGGTCGTATGCGTGTTTGGCGCCGTGCAGGTGAGCGCCACAATCAGGACTGCATACGACCGAGGCACACAGGGCCAACACCCGGCATCATGGTGTGGGGAGCGATCTCCTACACTGGCCGTACACCACTGGTGATCGTCGAGGGGACACTGAATAGTGCACGGTACATCCAAACCGTCATCGAACCCATCGTTCTACCATTCCTAGACCGGCAAGGGAACTTGCTGTTCCAACAGGACAATGCACGTCCGCATGTATCCCGTGCCACCCAACGTGCTCTAGAAGGTGTAAGTCAACTACCCTGGCCAGCAAGATCTCCGGATCTGTCCCCCATTGAGCATGTTTGGGACTGGATGAAGCGTCGTCTCACGCGGTCTGCACGTCCAGCACGAACGCTGGTCCAACTGAGGCGCCAGGTGGAAATGGCATGGCAAGCCGTTCCACAGGACTACATCCAGCATCTCTACGATCGTCTCCATGGGAGAATAGCAGCCTGCATTGCTGCGAAAGGTGGATATACACTGTACTAGTGCCGACATTGTGCATGCTCTGTTGCCTGTGTCTATGTGCCTGTGGTTCTGTCAGTGTGATCATGTGATGTATCTGACCCCAGGAATGTGTCAATAAAGTTTCCCCTTCCTGGGACAATGAATTCACGGTGTTCTTATTGCAATTTCCAGGAGTGTATATAAGAACTTAGGCTTCCGCGGCCGGTGTCATAGTGATTAAAATTCTTCTGGGTATTATGCCGCGTATACTGTCAGTGTTCCGTGAAGCTTCTGCCCCGAGACCGCTCGCGTGTTGTAGCTCCTTTAATTCTTCTTTGATGTTATTTATTCTGTTCTGCATACGTTAACTGGCCGACCCTACCGGATAAGCGATGGAAATGACATCAAAGAAGAACTAAAGGAGCTACACCACATGTTTCGTGCCAACGGCTATGATGACAACATCATAAGAATGGTAGCTAAAACCGAAGGGAGCACAACACGAGAAGAAGGCAAAGAAGAGAAGCTTCCTCTGGTACACTTACCATATGTAAAAGGCGTCAGTGAACGGTTAGGCAACGTCCTCCGCCGACGAGGTTTCAAACCGATTTTTCGAAGCAGTCACAGGATCCACGAAATGATAGGTTCCACCAAGGATGTAGTCAACAATCTTAACACTGCAGGTGTTTACGGACTACGGTGTGAGTGCGGAGATGCCTACATAGGAGAAACAGGGAAACCTGTCAGCTTACGAGTAGCAGAACGCGAACGCTATGTTTGGTGTCACCGCCAGACACCACACTTGCTAGGTGGTAGCTCTAAATCGGACGCGGTCCATTAGTACATGTCGGACCCGCGTGTCGCCACTGTCAGGGATCGCAGACCTAGCGCCACCACAAGGCAGGTCTCGAGATACGAACTAGCATTCGCCCCAGTTGTACGGACGACGTAGCTAGCGATGCACACTGACGAAGCCTCGCTCATTTGCAGAGCAGATAGTTAGAATAGCCTTCAGCTAAGTCAATGGCTACGACCTAGCAAGGCGCCATTAGTAACATTGCCTGTATCTACGGAGTCTCACTTATATCGTCAATAGCGATGTACCAAGGATGGATTAAAGTTAAGTATTCCAGAAG
Organism: Schistocerca serialis cubense; assembly: GCF_023864345.2. NCBI lineage: Eukaryota > Metazoa > Arthropoda > Insecta > Orthoptera > Acrididae > Schistocerca > Schistocerca serialis. The sequence continues at coordinate 888,548,639 of NC_064640.1, read as the reverse complement.
CTACGTACTTTTCTTTATAGAATTCATTACGTATCCTGTTTCAGACCTCACGCACCCTGCTTTGGCTTAGCGCGTGCCTTTCGGCTTCCTCTCATTGTGTCTAGGCTTTCTTGTCTAGACACAACACTATGTACGATTACAACATAATAAATCGGCGATAGCGGAACACCACCGTGACTGTGGACAACCTATCAGGTTCCAGGAAGCCCGAGTTCTGGCGAAAGAATCGTGGATGCGAGAGCGCAAAATACGGGAGGCGATCGAAATTATTAAGCAGCCTGACAACATCAACCGAGAAGATGGCTACAAACTCCCGGCGTCCTGGCTGCCGGCCATCCCAGTCCATCGGGCCGCGAGCGGTCGCGGGGCAGAAGCTACACGGGACACGGACGTATCTGCACAAACAGCTTCCGCGCACACCAGGAGGAAAACTTGCCGACCAGAAGCCGAACGCTGACTGGTGGACAGCTACCAATCGTTGACGACATGGACATCCACGAATAGCCTTTCCTTCCATCTTCTCTTACGTCATGACTAGCCAATCATATTACAGGGCCAATTAAAAGTTGTACAACAGTGACGTCAGACATCGATAGTCTGTAATAAATAGAAGCACCTATCCACATGCACCTATCCACGTGCCCTGAGGAAGGCCGTTGCAATTCGGCCGAAACGTTGGTTTTAGTTTATTATTGTTGTTAGTTTTTAGCAATGACGCGGCATAATACCCAGAAGAATTTTAATCACCCTGTATATTATTTACAAATTTTGGAATTTTGCACAATCAGAATAAGCATCGTTTGCCAACACGCAATCCTGTAAGTCAGAATTTATTCAAAGAATATTACATCTCTTTTGTTCCAACAAAGTAATAGGCTTACTTGTATTTTAAAATCTTTCATACTAATACTTCTCATACGCTATGTTAGGTTTCTCTCTCTTTCTGAACTGTGGGGCCTGTATTTACGGACCAAACAGTGCTCTGTCAGCTTTGTTAATACTGCTGTGATCGATGATGTAAGCATCTTTAATAGTACACTCACTGCATTTACAAATGGTTCAAATGGCTCTGAGCACTATGGGACTTAACATCTGAGGTCATCAGTCCCCTAGAACTTAGAACTACTTAAACCGAACTAACCTAAGGACATCACACACATCCATACCCGAAGCAGGATTCGAACCTGCGACCGGAGCGGTCGCGCGGTTCCGGACTGACGCGCCTAGAGCCGCTCGGCCACATCGGCCGGCCCTGCATTTACACCAACACTCTTCAGCACTGCAGTTCTGCTATTGTTCCCCTCAATGAAATATAAAACTGCATTCTAGACATCTATTTTTAGTATAATGAGCCCACAGAATGTATTTCTTCAATATCTAATCTAAATTAAATTATTTCAACTTTCATTTACAGTCTGTGTTTTCCCATGAAGACACTGCTCTGTACATTGGGATTTGCAAGAAACCTTAATTACATTCATAATAGATTATAGTAGTTACTGCTTATTTGAAAAGGTTTCATTTATTGTGTTGTACTAACATCAGTCGTCTTTCGAGCACAGATTATGAACTGGCGGTTGTTTCGTGGGTAGATTGTGGGAACAAATTGCCCACACAGCATGCCTCATTGCCTCTAAATTGTTTGTATTCTTGCTAATAGCTTTCCCATAAAAAACCGTCTTTTTTCTTATTGCGTATTGATGGCTTCTTCCTTTTGAGGAAGAAGCTGCTGGGTTAGATGTCCTTGGCAGAGAATCTCTACAAATGCTACTAATCTCTGTGTTGTTGTAGGTGGGGCATACATCCATTCTGGTGTTGAATCACCAGTTAACACTAATTCAGGTAAAGTTTAAGACAAAGAAATTATGTCTAAATACTGCCACCAATGCGCAATAAGAAAAAAAGGATGACAATAAAGATAACGAGAAACTGTGGCAAGAAAAGCATGCATACTATGTTCTAAAACTTACAGTGAGAGATGTGGAGTACGGAGGCATCAGCAATTATGAGGATTTTCTCCAGATCTGAGTATCAGTATGGGATTAGGTATACCACATAATTTGGTGGTGCCGACTCTACTTCTTTTAAAGCTGTAACAGTTTAAAAAAGCATACAATACTCCAACAGAAAAGTTAAATCAAAATTTAATTCCATCACTCTTCCGCTGATTTCTTCGTCCTCATCTCGTGGTCTAGTGGCTACCGTTGCTGCCGCTGGGTCACGGGGTCCTGGGTTCGATTCCCGACCGGTTTGAGGATTTTCTCTGCCCGGGGACCCGGTGTTTGTGTTGTCCTCATCATTTCATCATCATCATCATTCGTGGCAGTGAGTAGATTGGACTGAGTAAAGAATTGGACTGTGTAAAAATTGGGACATTGTACGGGCGTTGATGACGGTGCAGTTGAGCGCCCCAAAAACGAAACATCAAACTGATTTCTTCACTGAAACTGTAGCAGTATCAGATACATCATCAGAAATTTCTTATTTTATTTCGTCAAACTTTACACATGGTTACGGCCTGTTCATGAACCCACATAATAATTACCTCCTCCCCTATCCAGATCAAGTCATCTCAGACTGTATGGTACTAGAAAATTCATTGCCACTTTTACTACAGATTAATTTAAAGTCACTAGCTATTCCCTTCTTCCACAACAGTCATGCTGTTCGAATTTTTACAGATAATACATGCGCATGAAAGCTTTGTAGACTGGCAGAGCAGCTCTAAATCAATAAGTCTGAATCAAGTAACACCCATGTCAATATCACTCATTCTGCTATTCAAAATTCCTATCCCAATTTTTGATGCTGACGCCGAGAGGTTATGTTCTTCGTTTCGAGCTAGTAAACCGATTTCGTGAAGCCTCTGTTTCTTAAAATAGTTTTATCAACTCTCACTGTATATGTCTGTTCACTTCCAAGTAAATCTTTTGCTAATACACTCACCAATAAGGGCGCGCCCACACCCGGGGGCAAGGGACCACCACCCCCCCACCCCCCTCTTTTTAACACGGTCGGAACTGGAACTTTTTTCTGGCTACTTACAAGTCATCATTTGTCTTACAAAATATTAAAAATACTCCGTACATTCAGGTCTAGCCCCCTGCCCCTACTACAAACTGCCGTACCGGCGCTCTTGCTCCTAATATGTGTTCGTACCCTCAACACATAAATAAACCACATGCACGGAAGTTGTCAGTCGAAGATACAGATGTCAATCAAAGACACAGTTATCAGCGAAAGATATCGGAAAGAAATCCTGCTGATGCAAGACGTTTCCTAAATGTCTGGAGAGGTGAGTGGAGCTGTGAAAACAGAGTTAACCATTCTGAGATTTTAAAGGCATTTCTACTGCTGCTATCAAGGTAAAATTTATACGCTACACAGATTAACCTCTGCATATTCATAAAAAAGATATTTTAGAAAGGTCGATTTTTCTAATCCGAATTCGTGGCATCCCCTATTTGCTGAACTTTCCTGGCTTTAGAAGTGAATTAATGCTGACTGTGCCAAGAAAAGTTTGATTTTGCGCTTGAGTTACCAGAGGACTCCGGTTTCCTCTGATTTGGTCAATCCGATGGACTAGTCAAGCCACTGATGGTGGAGGACTTATTACCTCCTGGGATAATTTTGCGATTACTGAAACGCTCCATTGTTGCACATGGAATTACAGGGTTGAGTTTGTAAAGAACCTTAAGTTCTCGCCACATCTCTCCTGAGCAGACACCTACCATATTGCCGCTTGATCAGCGGCGAAAAATGTATTTTGTTAAATGCGATGCTCTTCCGCTACTTCCACCGTACCGAGACCCATTCTCTCCCCACATTCACTCCGGTTGAAATCTTCCCTGTGACGCTATCAAGGGGCCCTCACAGGATTCTATCATGAAGGCTTGGTGAATCCTGGTTATTATACACTCCTGGAAATGGAAAAAAGAACACATTGACACCGGTGTGTCAGACCCACCATACTTGCTCCGGACACTGCGAGAGGGCTGTACAAGCAATGATCACACGCACGGCACAGCGGACACACCAGGAACCGCGGTGTTGGCCGTCGAATGGCGCTAGCTGCGCAGCATTTGTGCACCGCCGCCGTCAGTGTCAGCCAGTTTGCCGTGGCATACGGAGCTCCATCGCAGTCTTTAACACTGGTAGCATGCCGCGACAGCGTGGACGTGAACCGTATGTGCAGTTGACGGACTTTGAGCGAGGGCGTATAGTGGGCATGCGGGAGGCCGGGTGGACGTACCGCCGAATTGCTCAACACGTGGGGCGTGAGGTCTCCACAGTACATCGATGTTGTCGCCAGTGGTCGGCGAAGGTGCACGTGCCCGTCGACCTGGGACCGGACCGCAGCGACGCACGGATGCACGCCAAGACCGTAGGATCCTACGCAGTGCCGTAGGGGACCGCACCGCCACTTCCCAGCAAATTAGGGACACTGTTGCTCCTGGGGTATCGGCGAGGACCATTCGCAACCGTCTCCATGAAGCTGGGCTACGGTCCCGCACACCGTTAGGCCGTCTTCCGCTCACGCCCCAACATCGTGCAGCCCGCCTCCAGTGGTGTCGCGACAGGCGTGAATGGAGGGACGAATGGAGACGTGTCGTCTTCAGCGATGAGAGTCGCTTCTGCCTTGGTGCCAATGATGGTCGTATGCGTGTTTGGCGCCGTGCAGGTGAGCGCCACAATCAGGACTGCATACGACCGAGGCACACAGGGCCAACACCCGGCATCATGGTGTGGGGAGCGATCTCCTACACTGGCCGTACACCACTGGTGATCGTCGAGGGGACACTGAATAGTGCACGGTACATCCAAACCGTCATCGAACCCATCGTTCTACCATTCCTAGACCGGCAAGGGAACTTGCTGTTCCAACAGGACAATGCACGTCCGCATGTATCCCGTGCCACCCAACGTGCTCTAGAAGGTGTAAGTCAACTACCCTGGCCAGCAAGATCTCCGGATCTGTCCCCCATTGAGCATGTTTGGGACTGGATGAAGCGTCGTCTCACGCGGTCTGCACGTCCAGCACGAACGCTGGTCCAACTGAGGCGCCAGGTGGAAATGGCATGGCAAGCCGTTCCACAGGACTACATCCAGCATCTCTACGATCGTCTCCATGGGAGAATAGCAGCCTGCATTGCTGCGAAAGGTGGATATACACTGTACTAGTGCCGACATTGTGCATGCTCTGTTGCCTGTGTCTATGTGCCTGTGGTTCTGTCAGTGTGATCATGTGATGTATCTGACCCCAGGAATGTGTCAATAAAGTTTCCCCTTCCTGGGACAATGAATTCACGGTGTTCTTATTTCAATTTCCAGGAGTGCATATACAATGACGTAAGATGCATAGTAGAGTACACTTTCTTTATTACCGGCCGTCCTCAGCGGCATCTGCTTCACAGAAGACAAAATACCATTTACAGTATGTTTATCTTTAGACTCTAGTGGTTTGCATGAGCTAATTTGACTTCTGTCTTTTAACAAATAATAATTAAACTTGCTTACATACACTGTTTTGTGTAGGACATGGGAAAGACACTAGCTGACCCATGTAATTATCGAATTATATGGCCGTGGTTGCCATCGTATAAATTTTGAAGTTGTGCTGTTCACAAGGACGGTGTGTTTTACAGCCGATGATTATAAATGATTTGTTTATATCATAGTTTTATACAGTTTACTTCTGATTTCTTTGATTACGTTATCAGAATATCTAAAGCGAAAGAATGCAATTACACTATGTGATCGAAAGTATCCGGACTCCTGGCTAAGAATGACTTACAAGTTCTTGGCGCCCTCTATCGGTAATGCTGGAATTCAGTATGGTGTTGGTCTACCCTTAGCCTTGACGATAGCTTGTACTCTCGCAGGCATAAGTTCAGTCAGGTGCTGGAAGGTTTCTTGGGGAATGGCAGCCCATTCTTCGCGGAGAGCGAGGCGTCGTCTGGCATTTACAGGCGTGATGTGTGGCTTATGAGCAGCCGCTCGACCGTGAAATCCAAGTTTACTCACCTCCCGCCTAACTGTCATAGTACTTGCAGTGGATCCTGATGCAGTTTGGAATTACTGGTGATGGTCTGGATAGATGTCAGCCTATTTCACATTACGACGCTCTTCAACTGTCGGCGGTTTCTGTCAGTCAACAGACGAGGTCGACCTGTACGCTTTTATGCTGTATGTGCCCCTTCACGTTCCCACTTCACTAGCACATCGGAAACAGTTGACCGACGGACGTTTAGGAGTGTGGAAATCTTGCGTACAAACATATGATTCAAGTGACACCCAGTCACCTGACCACGTTCGAAGTCCGTGAGTTCCACGGAGCACCCTATTCTGCTCTCTCACGATGTCTTATGACTAGTGAGGTCGCTGTTATGCAGTACCTGGCAGTGGGTGGCAGCACAATGCACCTAATATGAAAAACGTATGACTAAAGGCTTAGAAGAATATTAGTGAAATTTTCGATGATTTTGTTTTTTATTTTGTAGGACGGCCTCTTCGCTCACATTAATGTCCATATGTTTGTCATGTAAGTGAATATTTCTGTTTCTTGGAAAGTACTTGACAGGCTGCCTTTCCCAGCGGTGTGTAAGATTGACAGGCTTTCTGGCATGTCACTGGCTGTGTATTTTCGTTCTTTCAGGTGTGAACTAAATGAGGAAAGGTTCCTACCGGTGGGATTCAAATGTTCTCTGAATCTTGTTTTGAAATTTTTTCCTGGCTGTCCTGTGCATATTTTCTCACAGCTGTTGCAATTTGACTTAAAAATATCTGAACGAGTAAATTTGTTGATTTTTCTAAGGAATATGATAGTTTCAATGTACACAAGAAAGTCAAAGAAATAACAGGGAAACACAGGAAAGGCATTAGCGGAAAACTACTTGATGACGCAGAAAACTTGATGATGTAATTAGAAGTCAAAGAAGACATCGAAAAAATGTATAGAAAATTTACTTTATGAGACTAGATGTGCTTTTAATTCAAGAACAAATGAAATAGTCATACGGATATACTAGAAGTTCAAACAGCCATTAGTCAGTTGAAGGGCGTAAATGCTGTAGGACCAGATAAAGTAGAAGCAGTGATTTTAAAACTGGTGGATGGAAATTATGTAAAATCGGTAACCTAAATTTTAAGTAAAATTTATGTATCTGGTAACATTCCACTGGAGTGGCTAAATTCAAATTTACTACTCCGCCCAAAAAGCCTAAGGCAAAACAATGTGGAGATTATCATACGATAAGCTTAATGAGCCATATCCTCAAATTACTTTTGAGGGTGATTCACAGAAGAATATATAGACTATGTGGGGAACAGATAGCCCATAATCAGTTTGGGTTTGTTAATGCCGTGGGTACGAGAGAAGCCTTCTTCAGTGCACAGACATTGTTTCAGAGGTGTAGAAATGTAAACAAAAATGTATTTGCTTGTGTAATAGATTACCAGAAGACTTGTGATGGAGTAAAACACGACAGATTGATGGAGATTTTGAGAAATACTGGAACGGAGCAGAGAGATCTATGAATCACCAAGAACCTGTAGTGGAATCAAACAGCCGTGTTGTGTATTGATGGAGAACACAACGGAGTAGTCAAAATTGTTAGCTGATTACGACAGATGTATATTGTCACCCATACTATTTAATATATACTCAGAATTCATATTTAGAGAATCCCTGGAACAAGCAAAAGAAGTAATTTTGATAAATAAAATAAGATTAAATAACATTCGATATTCTGATGATACTATTGTATTTGCTGACACTAAGCAAGCGTTACAATTATTAATGGATAGAACTGTAAGTGTTAGCAGTCAGTATGGGCTTGAAATAAACACCACAGAGTCAAAATTCATGGTTGTATATAAAGAAAATATTACAGGACTGAACGAAGTCATAAATCAAAGAACTATAGAAAGAGTAAAACAATATACATACCTTGGAACCATAATAAATGAAAATTGGGATAACTCGTAAGAAATTATGGGTCGCATCGGGAAAGAAAATCAGAGCTGTCTTCAAAAGCCATAACCTAACTCCAAGAACAAAAATCAGACCGTTTCACTGCTATGTTTATTCTGTCATATATGTGGTAGAGACATGGACCTTAAATAAAGACACGGAGAAGAAGCTGGAGCCTTTGAATTGTGGCTTTATAGGGGAATCTTGAGAATACCTTGGACCCAGAGAGTGACAAATGTAAAAGTTTTGAGAAGAATGAACACACCACCTTAATTAATCAAGATAGTGCAATACCGAAAGTTGCAATATCTAGGACATATCATGCGTAATACAAACAGATATCATTTGCTACAAGATATACTTCAAGGGAAAATCAATAGCAAAAGAGGTCCTGGAAGAAGACGAATATCTTGGTTTGGCAACCTTAGATGCTGGTTCAATATGTCGTCAACGGAACTATTCCGTTCTGCTACCAACAAGAGAAGAATTGCCACCATGATCGCCAATATCCGAACAGGATAGGCACCGAAATAAGAAGAAGAAATTTTAAGTAATGACAATTTTTGGTCGTGTTGTGATGTGTCTTCTGAAGCTTGTTTCGATGACGCCTTTTGAAGTGTAAGTTTGATTTTATCTGAAATTTCATCCCCGTGTCCCACACCCCACCACCCCCACCCCTCTCTGTATGGTATGAGAGTGAACTGCGATTTTCGTCATGAATACTTTGGCTACGATAATGTTGCCTTTTATTTTATTTTCATTGACGTGTAGATTTTTAATATACGTTCTGTCGATCGTGAGATAGTAACCATTGCTTATTTCCTGTTTTAGTAGTGTTTTACTTAGATTTTTTATGTTACCAGTAATGATTTTTTACTAGTCATACACTTCTTTGTGTCCTTCTGGGTTTGCGAATTATGCAGGATATGGTTGTCTTTTTCCGGAAGATACTGAATGCGTGCATTGGTCCATTTTTTGGGAGTGCAAGACATACAATGTTTATTTTATTTTGTCGTTCGTGCAGGAGACAAACGCTGTACCATAATGTTAAAGAGATTTTGCTATCTTAAATACCCTCTCATACTCCACAACAAAGAGTTCACAACGCTAAAGACGAGAACAGTTGTAAACTACGCATGAAATAACCTTCCTAGTGCCGAAAATTGTGAGTTACTAACTCAATATCAGCTTAATGAGAACGTTCCTTGTTTCTCGGAGTGTAAATTGGATTTATGGCTATCGACATAACATTGGACTCCTTCTATGGAACTATGAATAGGGGCTCAATTTCTGGCTACTGATATAATGTGCACGGAGCGATCACACAGCACAGTTTTTGCACCTGCGTTCCTTGGTCATCCTACGTAAACACAATAAAGTGCTTTCCTAACACATCTATCATGTTATTTGTTGAATGACGGTGCGTTGTTGTGGTCTTCAGTTCTAAGACCGGTTTGGTGCAGCTCTCCACGCTCCATCTCTTCTCCTCAAAATAACTACTGCAACCTACATCCACTTAAACTGGCTTACTATATTCATCCCATGGTCTTCCTATACAGTTTTTATCATCACATTCCCTCCATTACTGAATTGATGTCTCCTTCATGATCATGGATGGACCCTAAAAAGAGACCACTTCTTTTATGTAAAGGTTTTTTTTTAAATTACCGCTACCAGTCTTAAACTTTGTTAACTATTGAATTACATATTTATTTAGCGACATGTTTCGAGGGAATACCTCATCTTCAGGCTAAATGGCATTACAAAAACAATTTTATAATTAGTTCATACTGATGTTACACAGTCTTTCTTCCGAAGGATAACCACAGCATTTATGAAAAGACTATGTAACATCAGTATGACCTTATTGTAAAATTGTTTTTGGAATGCAGTTTAGCATGAAGATGAGGTATTCCCACGAAACATGTCGCTAAATAAATAAGTAATACAATAGTTAACAAAGTTTGTGACTGGTAGCGGTAATTTAAAAAACCTTTACATATTTCTTGAGACAGTCACGGTCGAAAAATAGTCAAAATGGCTTCAAAAACCTCTTCTTTTATTCAGGTTGTGCTACAAATTTCTTTTTTCCCCAATTCGATTCAGAGCCTTCTCATTAGCTAGTCGCTCTACCCATCTAACCTCCAACATTCTTCTGTAGCAACGTATTTCATAAGCCTCTATTACTTTCTTGTCTGAAATGGTAATCGTCCAAGTTTTACTTCCGTTCAAGGCTACACTCTGGACAAATACCTTCAGAAAAGATTTGCTAAAACTTAAATTTGTGTGAGACATTAACAAATTTCTCCTTTTTTTTAGATGTGCTATAATCGGTCTGCATTTTATATAGTAATTCGGTTGTCATCAATTGCTTTGCTGCACAAATAGAAAAAACTCACAAATGTTTGTCTCATTTTTTAATTCCTTCTGCATCGCCTGATTTTATTCCACTACATCTCATTATCAGTGTTTTAATTTTGTTGGTGTTCATCTCACAACCTCTATTCAAGATGCTGTCCATTCCGTTCTACTGCTCTTCAGACTCCCTGCGGTCTCTGACAAAAATACAATGTCATCGGCAAAAATATTTATTTTTTCTCGCTGAACTTTAATTCCGTCTTCAAATTTATACTTGGTTTTCTTTACTGAGTGGTCAGGGTAGAGGCTGCATATAATCAGGGGTAGACTACAACCGTGTCTCACTCCCTTGTTATTCAATGCTTCCCTTTCATTTCCTTCAGCTCTTATAGTTGCAGTCTGGTTTCTGTACAAGTTGTAAATAACCTTTCGCTCTCTGTATTTCATTTATGCTATCTTCAGTATTTCAAACAGTGTATTCCAGTCAATAATATAGAAGGCTTTCTCTAAATTTACAAATTCTCTAATCGTTAGTTTGCTTCTCTTCAACATAACTTCTAAGATAAGTCATTATTGCCTCGCATGTTCCTACATTTCTTTGGAACCCAAACTGATCTTCCCAGAATTTAGCTTCTAACAGTTTTTCCATTCTTTTTGAGGTTACTGGTCCCAGTAACTTGCAAAGATGATTTATTGAACTTAATTGAATATAGTAATGTTCACACCTGTCAGTATCTACCTGCTATGTAATTGGATTTATTACATTCTCAACAAATAATAATAATAATGTTTGAATAATTGAAAGAATGTTGAAAGGAGAGAAAATTTTAGGAAAGAAATTACGAAGCGACTCCCATAAAGTAGAATTTTGGGTTACCCCCCGTTACTCATACAGCGTGTCCCTTCTAAGAGTCGCCAGGCACGTTTTTTCTGGTGTTTCGGCAGATATTTTCAATTTCGTGTTTCCAATATACAGCTGGAGTCAGCCCAAACAACTACTGCTTATCATGTCTTTCATGTGACGCCCAGCGTCGACGGAATGCGTTTCTTTGTTTCCCATTACAAACAAAATGGTTTTTAAAGCGGAATTTTTCGTGCCCATTCAATACAACGGTCCTAAGGTCTAGTGCTGTATTCGTTTTATCGCTCTTTATTAACAGGGGCATTCTACATCTACATCTACATTTATACCCCGCGAGCCACCCAACGGTGTGTGGCGGAGGACACTTCCCGTGCCACTGTCATTACCTCCCTTTCCTGTTCCAGTCGCGTATGGTTCGCGGGAAGAACAACTGCCGGAAAGCCCCCGTGCGCGCTCGAGTCTCTCTAATTTTAAATTCGTAATCTCCTCGGGAGGTATAAGTAGGGGGAAGCAATATATTCGATACCTCATCCAGAAACGCACCCTCTCGAAACCTGGACAGCGAGCTACACCGCGATGCAGAGCGCCTCTCTTGCAGAGTCTGCCACTTGAGTTTGCTAAACATCCCCGTAACGCTATCACGCTTACCAAATAAGCCTGTGACGAAACGCGCCGCTCTTCTTTGGATCTTCTCTATCTACTCTGTCGACCCGACCTGGTACGGATCCCACACTGATGAGCAATACTCAAGTATAGGTCGAACTAGTGTTTTGTAAGTCACCTCCTTTGTTGATGGACTACATTTTCTAAGGACTCTCACAATGAATCTCGAACTGGCACCCGCCTTACCAACAATTAATTTTATTTGATCATTCCACTTCAAATCGTTCCGTACGCATACTCCCAGATATTTTACAGAAGTAACTGCTACCAGTGTTTGTTCCGCTATCATATAAACATACAATAAAGAATCCTTCTTTCTATGTATTCGCAATACATTACATTTGTCTATGTTAAGGGTCAGTTGCCACTCCCTGCACCAAGTGCCTATCCGCTGCAGATCTTCCTGAATTTCGCTGCAATTTTCTAATGCTGCAACTTCTCTGTATACTACAGCATCATCCGCGAAAAGCCGCATGGAACTTCCGACACTATCTACTAGGTCATTTATATATATTATGAAAAGCAATGGTCCCATAACACTACCCTGTGGCACGCCAGAAGTTACTTTAACGTCTGTAGACGTCTCTCCATTGAGAACAACATGCTGTGTTCTGTTTGCTAAAAACTCTTCAATCGAGCCACACAGTTAGTCTGATATTCCGTAGGCTCTTACTTTGTTCATCAGGCGACAGTGCGGAACTGTATCGAACGCCTTCTGGAAGTCAAAGAAAATGCCATCTACCTGGGAGCCTGTATCTAATATTTTCTGGGTCTCAAGAACAAATAAAGCGAGTTGGGTCTCACACGATCGCTGTTTCCGGAATCCATGTTGATTCCTACAGAGTGGATTCTGGGTTTCCAGAAATGACATGATACGCGAGCAAAAATCATGTTCTAAAATTCTACAACAGATCGATGTCAGAGATATTGGCCTATAGTTTTGCGCATCTGCTCGACGACCCTTCTTGAAAACTGGGACTACCTGTGCTCTTTTCCAATCATTTGGAACCTTCCGTTCCTCTAAAGACTTGTGGGACACGGCTGTTAGAAGGGGGGCAAGCTCTTTCCCGTACTCTGTGTAGAATCCAACTGAAAAAATGTAGCAGTGAATGTACTCGAAATCGCGACGTCTTATCTACCGAGCGCGAAGCTTACCGTTACACGAAGAATAACTGCTACTCCAGCAGCGACTGAGCAGCGCAACTGCCTGGCGGTAGCAGACAGCGCGAGCCAGGGCGGCACAAGCGACAGAGCAAGTCGGGAAAGGACAGCTGGAGTAGCGGTTATTTTTCGTGTTTTACTGTCTCTGTTAATACATATTGCTAAAACTAATATCGCACTAGACTGATGTGGCATCGCTCTACCGATTTAAAAATCATTTTATTCGAACGGGAAACAAAACGGCGCTTTCCGTCGACACTGGGCGTCGAAAGAAAGATGTTATGATCAGTATTTTTTTCGGCTCACTCCAGCTACACACTTCAAAAATGAAACTGCAAATATCTGCCGAAACACCAGAGAAAATGCTCCTGACGACTCATAGGAGGACATCCAGTATACAGGGTGCTCCATTGATAGTGACCGGGCCAAATATCTCACGAAATAAGCATCAAAGGAGAAAACTACAAACAACGAAACTCGTCTAACTTGAAGAGGAAACCAGATGGCGCTATGGTTGGCCCGCTAGATGGCGCTACCATAGGTCAAACGAATATCAACTGCGTTTTTTTAAAAATAGAACACCCACTTTTTCGTGTAGTACGTAAAGAAATATGAATATTTTAGTTACACCGCTTTTTTCGCTTTGTGATAGATGGCGCTGTAATAGTCACAAACGTATAAGTACGTGGTATCACGTAACATTCCGCCAGTGCGGACGGCGTTTGCTTCGTGATACATTTCCCGTGTTAGAATGGACCGTTTAACAATTGCGGAAAAGGTCGATATCGTGTTGATGTATGGCTATTGTGAACAAAATGCCAAACGGGCGTGTGGTATGTATGCTGCTCGGTATCCTGGACGACATCATCCAAGTGTCCGGACCGTTCGCCGGATAGTTACGTTAGTTAAGGAAACAGGAAGTGTTCAGCTACATGTGAAACGTCAACCACGACCTGCAACAAATGATGATGCCCAAGTAGGTGTTTTAGCTGCTGTCGCGGCTAATCCAAAAATGGTTCAAATGGCTCTGAGCACAATGGGACTTAACTTCTGAGGTCATCAGTCTCATAGAACTTACAAGTACTTAAACCTAATTAACCTAAGGACATCACACTCATCCATGCCCGAGGCAGGATTCGAACCCGCGACCGTAGCGGTCGCGCGGTTCCAGACTGTAGCGCCTAGAACCGCTCGGCCACTCCGGCCGGCGCGGCTAATCCGCACGTCAGTAGCAAATTGCGCAAGAATCGGAAATCTCAAAAACGTCGGTGTTTAGAATGCTACATCAACATCGATTGCACCCGTACCATATTTCTATGCACCAGGAATTGCATGGCGACGACTTTGAACGTCTTGTACAGTTCTGTCACTGGGCACAGAAAAAATTACGGGACCAAGACAGATTTTTGCACACGTTCTATTTAGCGGCGATGCGTCATTCACCAACAGCGGTAACGTAAACCGGCATAATATGCTCTATTGGGCAACGGAAAATCCACGACGGCTGCGACGAGTGGAACATCAGCGACCTTGGCGGGTTAATGTATGGTGCGTCATTATGGGAGGAAGGATAATTGGCCCCCATTTTATCGATGGCAATCCAAATGGTAAATGTATGCTGATTTCCTACGTAATGTTCTACCGATGTTACTACAAGATGTTTCACTGCGTGACAGAATGGCAATGTCCATCCATCGTGATGGATGTCCGGCACATAGCTCGCGTGCGGTTGAAGCGGTATTGAATAGCATATTTCATGACAGGTGGATTGGTCGTCGAAGCACCATACCACGGCCCGCACGGTCACCGGATCTGACGACCCACATTTCTTTCTGTGGGGAAAGTTGAAGGATATTTGCTATCGTGATCCACCGACAACGCCTGACAACATGCGTCAGCGCATTGTCAATGCATGTGCGAACGTTAGGGAAGACGAACTACTCGCTGTTGAGAGGAATGTCGTTACACGTATTGCCAAATGCATTGAGGTTGACGGACATCATTTTGAGCATTTATTGCATTAATGTTGTATTTACAGGTAATCTCGCTGTAACAACATGCGTTCTGAGAAATGATAAGTTCACAAAGGTACATGTATCACATTGGAACAACAGAAACAAAAAGTTCAAACGTACCTACGTTCTGTATTTTAATTTAAAAAACCTACCTGTTACCAACAGTTCGTCTAAAATTGTGAGCCATATGTTTGTGACTATCACTGCACCATCTGTCACAAAGCGAAAAAAGTGGTCCAACAAAAACATTCATATTTCTTTACGTACTACACGAATATGTAATAAAAAATGGGGGCTCTTATTTTAAAAAAGTCGCTGTTGATATCTGTTTGACCTATGGCAGCGCCATCTAGCGGGCCAACCATAACGCCATCTGGTTTCCCCCTTCAAGCTACACAGGTTTCGTTCTTTGTAGTTTTTTCGTTTGACGCTTATTTCGTGAGATATTTGGCTCGGTCACGATCAATGGACCACCCTGTATGCCTCCCGGTATATATCTTCAAAAATGGTTCAAATGGCTCTGAGCACTATGGAACTTAACATCTGAGGTCATCAGTCCCCTAGAACTTACAACTACTTAAACCTAACTAACCTAAGGACATCACACATATCCATGCCCGAGGCAGGATTCCAGACTGAAGCGTCTACACCCGTTCGGCTATATTTCTTCCACTTAACATTCATCCAAGCAGGTAGACGATGCCAGTGTTCTAATAAATCCCAGCCGGCCGGAGTGGCCGAGCGGTTCTAGGCGCTACAGTCTGAAACCGCGCGACCGCTACGGTCGTAGGTTCGAATCCTGCCTCGGGCATGGATGTGTGTGGTGTCCTCAGGTTAGTTAGGTTTAAGTAGTTCTAAGTTCTAGGGGACTGATGACCTCAGAAGTTAAGTCCCATAGTGCTCAGAGCCATTTGAACCATTTTTTAATAAATCCCATTAGAAAGAAAGTAGCAGAAGAGAGTGTTAGTGATGTTTTTCGAAGTGTTGTTAAGTGGTTCCCTGAAAATTGGCTCTCCTTTAGTTTTGAGAAAACGCACTATATCCATTTCTGTACATCGGTGTCATACCAACAATTGCTGTAGCACATGAACCGGAGCCAGTAAACAGGGCAGAATACTCCAAATGTTTGGGTTTATATATTTGTGAAAATTTGAACTGGAACAAGCGTATTACTGAGTTGTTCAAACAGTTAAATTCAGCAACTTTAGCTTTTGATACAACTGCTAATCTTGGAAACAAATGAATCAACTTCCTGACATATTTTGTCTCTTTCCATTCAATTATGCCTTATGGAATAATTTTGTGGGGTAACTCATCACTCTGAAAGGAAGTGTTGACTGCACAAAAGCGAGTAGTAGGAATATTATGTCGTGTTTACCCATAGTCCTCATGTGAGCAGATCTTCAACGAGACAGGCACTTTGACTGCACAATCACAATACATATACTTGCTAACTAATTTCGTCATAAATAATCCATCGCAGTTTGAGAAGACTGACGTTTGTACCCACAACACTAGAGGGAAAAAATGATCTTTATTACCCATTATTATACCCGTCAGTGGCTCACAAAGATGTTCAATATGCAGCAAAAATTTTTTACCGATTGCCCAATAACATAGTATGTCTGACAGGTAGCAAGCAAGTTCGAAAAATAAATTAAAATCATTTATCCTTGACAACTTCTTCTATTCCATGGACGAATTTTTATCTAAAAACTGGTATCCTTTTTAAAAAATCCTAGTTTTTAGGTGTAGTTGCATGAGTAGGTGTAAAAAATATCTTATTAAATGTTAAAGCTAGTATCTGTAAAGTCTGACGATATTTCCACTGTCTTTATACCTTGCACACCTGGTAGAATAGTTTTGTCGTGACTGACTCTGGGAAGGATCTCAATAATCCTCAGGGAATGCCGAGTACCCGAGGAGCCTTGTTTCAACGTAGGACGGGAGTTTGACTCAAAATCAGTTTTAAAATTTAGTTCTGATTAAAATACTATATACAGTGGTGCACGCAATTGATTTTTCCGTTGAATTCTCAATATTTAGGAGTTAAAGTCTTTTTATATAAATGGCACATTAAATTACAAAGGCGACAATCTTATTTGCAGTGGTGTCTCCCACTTATAAAGGACAGGATCTTTTAAAAAGGACACATCGAACGAGTCGGCACATTAATTAAGGCACTAGATTCTCACCCAGAAGGGATGCGATTCAAATTTCCGTTAAGCCATTTGCATTTAGATTTTCATTCTTTCCCTGAACACCTTAAGGTGAATGTCAGGATCATTACCTCAAAAAAGACACGACTGATTCCCTTCTCATTCTTGTCGAATCCGAGTTCCTGCTCTGTCTCTAATGGTTTCAAGCAGGTCAATAAATCCTAATCTTTATCACTGTTTTATAAGAACAGGGTCGTCAAAGTGACGCTAAACGCTAATCTTGCTATCTTCTTTTTGGAAAGAGCATAACAGATTTCATTACTCATCCTTTTCCAGTCTGAACTTTTTCTCTCTAATTACATCGTCTCGACAGAACGTTAAATTCTAATCTTCCATTATTTCAGAGATGGGAAGTACTGCCTGGCGGAAGTCAAAGAGAAATGCGGAACACCAAATAGGTTAGTTAGATGCTAGTGACATGATACTTTCAAAAATGGTTTTATCAAATATAGAGATGTAGTGGTCGACTCCGTTTCCTGCACAAGAGATGACCGGCGTATTTTGGAGGACGTACATGAGCAGTATGGCTATGGCCACTGTGATCCATTTTGTTTACATTTGTGATGGCACACGGCCAGGTCAGTACATCACGTCACATACTCTCTTTGATGGCATCGTCACTCTTGTCAATAACGTCTTAATCGTGACGCCAAAAGCCACACTCCTTATCTATGACATCATCGCCCTTATCAATGACGTCACAAGCTGTGACCATTTTTCTATGACATCACATTGACCGGAAATTGAAAAAGATACTGATGAAAGAGCAACAAGTATGTATTCACGATGTTCAACCCGAACGACTAGCATTAATAACGAAAAAAAAATACGTAAGCTTCACCTGAATTGCGTAAATTGGCGTCTTGTTCAGAAAAAAATATTCCCAATACTACATTAAATCAATGTCAAAAACTATGTAAGCTTCACTTGAATTCCATAAAATGGTGCTATGTTCAAAGATACGCTTTACGACAAAAAAAAAAAGAAAAAGACGCACCACGAATGAACTATCCGAATGAGACGGAAATCAGTAGGAACGATGTACATGTACAAACAAACAAATGGCTACAATTTCAGAGAAACTGGATACTTTACTCAAGAGAAAGAGCTTCACAAATTGACCAAGTCGATAATGCGTTGGACCATCTGTGGCCTTTATGGAAGCAGTTATTCAGCTTGGCATTGATTGATATAGTTGTGAGATGTCCCCCCGAAGGATATCAGACCTAATTCTGTTCAATTGGCGCGTTAGATCGTCAGAATCTCGAGCTGGTTGGAGGGCCCCGCCAATCATAATGCACCAAACGTTCTCAGATGTGGAGAGATTCGACGACCTAGCTGGCCAAGGTAGGGTTTGGCAAGCACGAAGACAAACAGGAGAAACTCTCGGCGTGAGAGGGCGGACATTAACTTGCTGAAATGTAAGCTAAGGATTGCTTATCATGAAGAACAAGAAAACTGGACGTAGAATATCGTCGACGTACGGCTGTACTGTAAGTAGGCCACGGATGACAACCAAAGCCGGCCGGGGTGACCGAGCGGTTCTAGGCCCTACAGCCTGGAACCGTGCGACGGCTACGGTCGCAGGTTCCAATCCTGCCTCGGGCATGGATGTGTGTGATGTCCTTAGGTTAGTTAGGTTTAATTAGTTCTAAGTTCTAGGGGACTGATGACCTCAGATGTTAAGTCCCATAGTGCTCAGAGCCATTTGAACCATTTTTGATAACCAAAGGGGTCCTACTAACAAGGGAACCTCCCCATCGCACCCCCCTCAGATTTAGTTATAAGTTGGCACAGTGGATAGGTCTTGAAAAACGGAGCACAGATCAATCGAGAAAACAGGATGAAGTTGTGTGGAACTATGAAAAAAATAAACAAAATATACAAACTGAGTAGTCCATGCGGAAGATATGCAACATCAAGGACCAAACGCGCGAAGAGCCGCCGTGATCCCATGGTTAGCGTGAGCGGCCGCGGAACGAGAGGTCCTTGGTTCAAGTCTTGTCTCGAGTGAAAATTTTAATTTTTTATTTTCAGACAATTATTATCTGTCCGTCCGTTATGTTTTCATCACTTTTTTGGGAGTAATTATAACATGCACAAGAAAACCTAAATCGGGCAAGGTAGAAGAATCGTTTTACCCATTCGCCAAGTGTACAAGTTAGGTGGGTCAACAACATATTCCTGTCATGTGACGCACATGCCGTCACCAGTGTCGTATAGAATATATCAGACGTGTTTTCCTGTGGAGGAATCGGTTGACCTATGACCTTGCGATCAAATGTTTTCAGTTCCCATTGGAGAGGCACGTCCTTTCGTCTACTAATCGCACGGTTTTGCGGTGCGGTCGCAAAACACAGACATTTAACCTATTACAGTGAATAGAGACGTCAATGAACGAACGGACAGATCATAACTTTGCGAAGATAAAAAAAGTAATCTTTTCACTCGAGGGAGGATTTGAACCAAGGCCCCCTGTTCCGCAGTCGCTCAAGCTAACCACGGGACCACGGCGCCCCTTAGCTTACGCTCTCCGTGAAGTTGTCTATCTTACGCATGGACTACACAGTTCGTATATTTTGCTTATTTTTTCATAGTTCCACACAACTTCTTCCTGTTTTCTGGATTGATCTGTGTTCCGTTTTTCAAGGCCTATCCACAATGCCAATTTATAACTAAATCTGAGGGGGGTGCGATGGGGAGGTTTCATTGCAAGAAATGAAATGGCACCCCAGACCTCCACTCTCGGTTGTCGGGCCATATGGCAGGCCATAGTCAGGTTCATATCCCACTGCTGCCCACTGTCTCTCCAGATACCTCTTTGCTGGTCATCGGAGCTCAGCTCGAATCGGGACTCATCACTGAAGACAATTCTACTCCAGTCAATGAGATTCCAGGCCGAAGACGTGTATTGTAAAGACGAGTACAATTAGCATGTTAAAATGGATTAGGTTGCAGTAATTATGCTGATATGAAGAGATTTGCATAGGCTACAGTTGCATAGGGTGCTGCATCAAACCAGACATTCGACTTAAGAGCACAACAACACTTATAGACACGGACTTTTATAAACTTAAATCACTACGTTTACATGCGACATATCGGCCGAAAGACGAAAGCGGAAGATCGAAAACCGTTTTTCGCTGTCGTGTTTACATGTTATTTTGGTCTGAAGCGGATTTGCTGGCCCAGTTAAGTATGGAGCCTGGAAAACAGCTGTTACAGATTCTGATTTAGTCAGCACAATCACTATTTCTTTTCAATTAGACGAGGTGTAAACAGCTTCAGTCTAATATTTCTAAACTACTGGCCATTAAAATTGCTACACCACGAAGATGACGTGCTACAGACGCGAAATTTAACCGACAGGAAGAAAAAAGATACTGTGATATGCAAATGATTAGCTTTTCAGAGCATTCACACAAGGTTGGCGCCGGTGGCGACACCTACAACGTGCTCACATAAGGAAAGTTTCCAACCGATTTCTCACACACAAACAGCAGTTGACCGGCGTTGCCTGGTGAAACGTTGTTGTGATGCCTCGTGTAAGGAGGATAAATGCGTACCATCACGTTTCCGACTTTGATAAAGGTCGAAGTCGGATTGTAGCCTATCGCGATTGCGGTTTATCGTATCGCGACATTGCTGCTCGCGTTGGTCGAGATCCGATGACTGTTAACAGAATATGGAATCGGTGGGTTCAGGAGGGTAATACGGAACGCCGTGCTGGATCCCAACGGCCTCGTATCACTAGCAGTCGAGATGACAGGCATCTTATCCGCATGGCTGTAACGGATCGTGCAGCCACGTCTCGATCCCTGAGTCAACAGATGGGGACGTTTGCAAGACAACAACTATTTCCACGAACAGTTCGACGACGTTTGCAGCACCATGGACTGTCAGCTCGGAGACCATGGCTGCGGTTACCCTTGACGCTGCATCACAGATGGGAGCGCCTGCGATACTGTGATATGCGACGAACCTGGGTGCACGAATGGCAAAACGTCATTTTTTCGGATGATTCCAGGTTCTGTTTACAGCATCATGATGGTCGCATCCGGTATCACCCGGCGTGGTGGTATGGGGTGCCACTGGTTACACGTCTCGGTCACCTCTTGTTCGCATTGACGGCACTTTGAACAATGGACATTACATTTCAGATGTGTTACGATCCGTGGCTCTACCCTTCATTCGATCCCTGGGAAACCCTACATTTCAGCAGGATAATGCACGACCGCATGTTGCAGGTCCTGTACGGGCCTTTCTGGATACAGAAAATGTTCGACTGCTGCCCTGGCCAGCACATTCTCCAGATCGCTCATCAATTGAAAATGTCTGGTCTATGGTGGCCGAGCAACTGGATTGTCACAATATGCCAGTCACTACTCTTGATGAACTGTGGTATCGTGTTGAAGCTGCACGGGCAGCTGTACCTGTGCACGCCATCCAAACTCTGTCTGACTCAATGCCCAGGCGTATCAAGGCCGTTATTACGGCCAGAGGTGGTTGTTCTGGGTACTGATTTCTCAGGATCTATGCACCCAAATTGCGTGAAAATGTAATCACATGTCAGTTCTAGTATAATATATTTGTCCAATGAATACCCGTTTACCATCTGCATTTCTTCTTGGTGTAGCAATTTTAATGGCCAGTAGTGTACTTATCCTTCACTGTACAAAAAACCACTCCGTCCATATTAGTCGATTTTTTTCTTTTTTTTTAAAAAAAAAAAAAGGTGAGATGTGACAGCCCAAGCACGTTCCAAAGCCAGTTGTGTTTAAATGGGAGCGAAAATCGATTGCAGAACTGGAAAATCGACAAGTAAAAGCAAATTTCCAGAATCTCTTTTGTAGTTTTTACATGACTAACCAGAAGCAGTATTGGGAAATCGGTTTACGAAATCCGGTTTTGGCAGGGCGAATAACGAAGAACTTAGAATCAATGTAAATCCACATCCCCCTCTCCTCGTCCTACCCACAGCAGCAAACACCATCCATGCAAGTCTATATACACTAACAGACACAAGATGGGCGCTTATAAGTAGGTGTTTATCTCACATCATTCCCCATCACCCAGGAGCACAACAATGAAATCTACCCGGAGAGCGCATTTGTAGAGTAACGAGAGAACTATTTCGTGCAGGTGTAATACTGTCTTGTACTGCTTATCTAACTGAAAAAAAACTGTTTGGAGAAAGATATTGTTAGCATTCCTAGAGCTGTGTGTAGCAGGGACGCTGGGCTGGAAGGCTTTTATGTGGGAGACCTTGGGGCCTTGCAGTATTAAATAACTTGGCGCGGAAGTAAACAACCTAAGATTGTTTTCATGGTCACAGCTGTGAAACGCGCAGACTAAAGCACGACTCTCGCTAGCCACTGGTGCGCTCCTGCAAGGAGAGGGAGAGGGAGAGAGAGAGAGAGAGAGAGAGAGAGAGAGAGAAGTGTTTAGCTAGTGTATTTCGCATACTGCATTCTATGAGAACCTACTAGTTTCGTTGTGGATTGGTGTCCGCAACGTAAAAATACCCTCAGAATCAAAATTTTACGCTTTTACTAGGAATACATCGATAGCTATCAGCAATTCATCAATGTTTGAAATGAAATCGACATCTGGCACAGGATTACAGTTATGAAAACCAAATATGGTAAGAGAGTTTAATTACAAATTAGATTCATGTGCTTAGTACCATATTGTGGAGTTTTTGAGTTTTTTGTGCTAATAAACTGCCCACTTTCAATTACATCGAGTCGAGCACATTTCGAGAAAAGCGTTAAAACTCATATCGGGATTAACACGACTGCTGAATATACGCCTCAGATAACATTTGTTTTGTATGAAAAGAATAAAGAAATAGATAAAAGCTATCTTCATCACAATGAAGACTAATACTATCGCTGCGGAAACAGCCCATACACGAGAGGTGTATCGATCAACTCTTCATTAGTAAACCTATCAGTGTTACTGCGTATCATTGTTCATGTGTAACAAATACTGTGGGAAAATACAAACCTTAGCGGTACTGAATGTAAGCTCAACAAGACTCACAGCGCATCCCTCTTCATTTGAAGGTATTTTCAGTGTAAGAAATCGAATGAAATGCCAAATATATGAAATGGCAAATATATGAAATACCCGAAAATTACAGAGGGTACATGAAAAAAGTGGAGACTTTCAACCGGTTTGCCAGATGACGGAAAATAGCATGGTTTTCAAATAATGAATTAAACATTTATCAATAACTACCTCTTCGTTTTAAATCTAAAACAAAAAAGATGCCACCTTAAAATGTGAAACGCGTCCGGGTGCATAAATAGAATAAAAAAATATGTGCAACATACAATAGGGTGTTGTCTTGTAAACTACTGTAATTTGCATAATATTTTTGTTTTGTTGACATTTAATTGCAAATGAGATTCTTTGAGACCTTCGATTAACATAGGCTAGTTTTTGAATTCGATGGCCGTATTTGTGACCCTCACGCACAAACTAAACAAACCCGTCCCCTCTTTTAATCCAACTGCTATGTGTTCCATAACCAGCAGCAATACTCATGAATTTGTTTAACGAGTGTCTTGGAAGCCACTTCTTTCGTAACTGAATATCATTAGCTCAGGATTCCTCCAAAAAAATGTTCAAATGTGTGTGAAATCTTATGGGACTTAACTGCTAAGGTCATCAGTCCCTAAGCTTACACACTACTTAACCTAAATTGTCCTAAGGACAAACACACACACCCATGCCCGAGGGAGGATTCGAACCTCCGCTGGGATCAGCCGCACAGTCCACAGGATTCCTCCAATGAATGTGACTGGCTTCTGCTTTTCCTACTACAATCGTTACTTTTATGTGGTCTTTCCACTTTAAGTCATTCCAAGCGGTTACTCCTAGGTTTTCTTTTACGACTGTTACTGTTTTCAGTTATATGTTGCCAACAGTGTAATCAATGATTAGAGTTTTTGCCTGTTTATGCTCTATACGGTAGATTCATTTACGCTGTGGGTCAGCAGCCAATCCCCTCACCAATTAGCGGTCGTCTGCAGGACTACGCACATTTCACTACAGTTTTTTGCGATTTCGTCTTTTGTGTATACAACAGCATCGACCATGATTGCCCCACCAAATAGTTTTGTAGGGGTAATTGTGTTCACCCTGTAAACTGACCATTATTTCAATGGGTGGGTTTGTGGGCGGGCGGGGGGGGGGGGGGGGGGGAGGATTAGGTAATGACAGTCACCCTGTAATCGATCATCATTGGGGGTAATGACAGTTACCCTGTAACTGACCATCACTGCCCAATTCAATAGTATCGAGAGAGTAATGGGAGTCACACTGTAAACATGAACATTTGATGGTGACATCCAGTGTTTATCTATATTAAATCTTGTAACTAATTTGATCTGGTTCATCACGATTTCCTCTGCTATGGCGCTCCCTTCATCTCTGCCCTTTACAGTTTTACGAAAACAAAACATTTCATTCTTTCTCAACATACCCACCTTTGAAAACTTACATACCTTTGCGTGCATTAGTTTTAAGCTCTGCAAATGGCTTTAACATTCTGGTATGAAGCTATAATTTTTTCCTCAGAGATATTACACATTACAGAATATGAATAACAATATACACATAATGCTGCAGATAAACACCATACACAATTGGAAACCACACAGACTGGATTACTTTGACGAGCAGTTAATATCTATGACAAAGTTATACTTAAGTGTGAAAAAGAAATTCATACAGTATCTGACAAGAAGACGCAGAACAACGAACGCGTGCTCTGCGAGCAGCAGCCGTCTGTTTCGCGATGCACAATGGCCACAGCTGTGTGGTCATATGACCCAAAACTCACGAATCAGCAGTGTTGTCGTACACTGCTAAGTGGCACTTAATTTTTACCGAAAAACTGTACTTAATGTTAAAAAACGAGTCTACTACCAATGGAGCAAAGAGGTGATGAAGCAAAAGCTGCATCTGCCGTTGTGCTACCAGTTATTTGAATGTGCGTAACTTAAGGGCACAACTGCCTCAGTACGAGCTCTTATGTCCCTTATCTTTGAATGATGATTATTGTGCGATTTGAAAGTTGGTGGTAATAATATATGCTCTACATCCTCGGTCAAGATAGGATTTCGGAATTTAGTGAGCAGCCCCTTCTGTTTAGCGTGCCGTCTATCTTCAAGTGTGTCCCACTTCAAACTTTCTATGAGATTTGTAACGCTCTCGCGGTGGCTAAATGTACCAGTCACGAATCTTGCCGCTCTCCTTTGGACCTTCTCAATCTCTTGGATCAGACCCAACTGGTAAGGGTCCCATACAGACGAACAATACTCCAAGACTGGACGACCTAACGTATTGCAAGCGATTTCCTTTGTTGAAGGACTGCATCGCTTCAGGATTCTACCAATAAACCGCAATCTAGAGTTCGCCTTACCCGTTACTTGTGTAATCTGATCATTCAAAAAAATGGTTCAAATGGCTCTGAGCACTATGGAACTTAACTTCTGAGATCATCAGTCCCCTAGAACATATAACTACTTAAACCTACCTAACCTAAGGACATCACACACATCCATGCCCGAGGCAGGATTCGAACATGCGACCGTAGCGGTCGCGCAGTTCCAGACTGTAGCGCCTAGAACCGCTCGGCCACTCCGGCCGGCTCTGATCATTCCATTTGAGATCATTTCGAATAGTCACACCCAGCTACTTGACGGGCGTTACCGCTTCAAAAGACTGGGCATTTATTCTGTACTCGTACATTGATGGGGATTTTCGCCTTGTTATACGCAGTAGGTTACACTTACTAATATTGAGAGATAACTGCCAGTCATTACACCACGCATTTATTTTCTGCAAATCCTCATTGATTTGTTCACTACTTTCGTGTGATACTACTTTCCTGTAGACTACAGCATCATTGGCAAACAGTCTAAGGCCGCTGTCAATACCATCAACCAGATCGTTTATGTAAATCGTAAAAAGCAAAGCTGCCCTGGGGCACACTTGATGTTACGCTTTTTTCTTTGGAAGTCACCCCCTTCAGGACGACATACTGCTTCCTGACTGCCTTCGAGATGGTGTTTCCTATTGCTTGAAATATATAAGAATACGTCCTTTGGAGTGGATTCAGAGAAATATAATGCAGATGTCGACAAGACACGACTTGTCACAACTTGCACACTAACTGCAGGAGTAAGTTTAAACAAGTCGGATGTGGTCAGAACTGCTCAGTACTACTCGAAACTATTCAGCCGACTCAGTAGCAAGGGAGTTATAAAAGCTGGGCTGCCTCTTGGAGTTACATGTTATCTATGATTGATCATCATAGACGTCATTGGCAATCAACGATTCTCTTCTTGTAACTGCATGCAACAAAATAAATATACGTCTGACATACGTTGCACCTCAGAATGATATTCAAGGTGGATGTGAAAACTTTTTAAACCTCTCTCTGATTGGCACCAACGCCAGAGCTGAAGTCAACGCTGGCAGTACACAATATCTACACTACTGGCCATTAAAATTGCTACACCACGAAGATGACGTGCTACGGACGCGAAATTTAACCGACAGGAAGAAGATGCTGTGATATGCAAATGAATAGCTTTTCAGAACATTCACACAAGGTTGGCGCCTATGGCGACACCTACAACATACTGACATGAGGAAAGATTCCAACCGATTTCTCATACACAAACAGCAGTGGACCGGCGTTACCTGATGAAACGTTGTTGTGATGCCTCGTGTAAGGAGGAGAAATGCGTACCATCACGTTTACGACTTTGATAAAGGTCGGATTGTAGCCTATCGCGATTGCGGTTTATCGTATCGCACATTGCAGCTCGCGTTGGTCGACATCCAATGACTGTTAGCAGAATATGGAATCGGTGGGTTCGAGAGGGTAATACGGAACGCCGTTCTGGATCCCAACGGCCTCGTATCACTAGCAGTCGAGACGACAGGCATCTTATCCGCATGGTTGTAACGGATCGTGCAGCCGCGTCTCGATCCCTGAGTCAACAGATGGGGACGTTTGCACGACAACAAACATCTGCACGAACAGTTCGACGACGTTTGCAGCAGCATGGACTGTCAGCTCGGAGACCATGGCTGCGGCTGCAACAGACAGGGGCGACTGCGATGGTGTACTCAACGACGAACCTGGGTGCACGAATGGCAAAACGTCATTTTTTTGGATGAATCCAGGTTCTGTTTACAGCATCATGATGGTCGCATCCGTGTTTGGTGACATCGCGGTGAACGCACATTGGAAGCGTGTATTTGTCATCGCCATACTGGCGTATCACTCGGTGTGATGGTATGGGGTGCCATTGGTTACACGTCTCGGTCACCTCTTGTTCGCATTGGCGGCACTTTGAACAGTGGACGTTACATTTCAGATGTGTTACGACCCGTGGCTCTACCCTTCATTCGATCCTTGCGAAACCCCTACATTTCAGCAGGATAATGCACGACCGCATGTTGCAGATCCTGTACAGGCCTTTCTGGATACAGAAAATGTTTGATTGCTGCCCTGGCCAGCACATTCTCCAGATCTCTCGCCAATTGAAAACGTCTGGTCAATGGTGGCCGAGCAACTGGCTCGTGATAATACGCCAGTCACTACTCTTGATGAACTGTGGTATCGTGTTGAAGCTGCATGGGCAGCTGTATCTGTACACGCCAGTAGTGTAGATTGAATGCCCTCTTCGTCTTCTTCTTCTTCTTCTTAGTGTGGCTGTCCGCTTCGGACGTTGGCGATCATCATGGCTATTCTTTGTTTATCAGTTGCAATGCGAACAGTTCTTCAGAGCTAATATTAAACCAAGATCTAAGGTTGCAGAGCCAGAAAATTCTTCTTTGTCCCGGAGGTCTCTTTCCCTTTATTTTTCCTTGCAGGATACGTTGAAGCAGCTCATATCTTTTTTGATTCCTCATGAAGTGTCCAAGGTATTGTAGTCTGCGGCACTTGATGATGTTGATCAGCTCTGGGTTTTTGTTAACGTAGATCCTCGACGTTTGTCACTTTTTGAGTCCATGATATTCTCAACATTCTTCTGTATAGCCAGAGTTCAAAGGCTTGGAGTCTGGCAGTGGTCGCTTTTGTAAGGGCCCATGTTTCCACACCATACAAGAGAACTGAGACCACATAGCACATGAGGAGCCGCATTTTTGTGTTCGTGGTAAGATTGTGACTCATGAAGGCTGAGCTCATCGAGTTGAAAACACTCCTCGCCTTTCCGATGCGACACTTTATCTCTGGCGAGTTATCCCACGCTTCGTTAATGGTGGTGCCCAGGTACGGGTACTGTGAAACTCGCTCTAGGCTTGTGCCACTGATGTACGGATTCACACCTCGAATGTTCTCCCTGCTGATGGTCATAAATTTTGTTTTGTTTGTGTTGATGTCCAAGCCATATTTCTTGCTTGTCTCAGAAATGTTGTTTATCAGCTTCTGCAGCCCTTCCATTGTATTCGCAAACACCACGGTGTCATCTGAAAAACGAAAATTGTTGAGTGTGACTCCATTCACTGAGATTCCTTCTTCCACGTCAAGTAAGGCTTCTTTGAATATGTGTTCTGAATACAGATCAAAGAGTATCGGTGATATTACACAGCCCTGCCTGATGCCACGTCGTATTCTCACTTGTTCTGATTCGTCTTGATCTATTCTCATGACTGCAAATTGATTCCAGTATAAATTGGCTATTATTCTTAGATCTTTCCCATCAATTTCTGTTTCCCTTAGTACTTCTATCATTTGTTCATGTTTCACACGATAAAATGCCAACTGATAACCAATAAGGAAAGCAAATACATCACAATTGATGTTCCTACATCTTTGGAACAATAATTACTTTTGAATACATTATGGGAGTGAACAGTGATCATGTGTTACAAATATTTACTATGAAAAACAGTCTTGATCACAATTTATTTATTACGATGACCGGTTTTGACCACTACTGTGATCATCTTCAGACCTACAAGTCGTATACAAAACTTTAATTAGAGGGCTACATACATTAAAAAAATACATAAAGTTATAAAACGATGAATTACCAATGAGTAAGAACCTCCTTCTGCTGGAGAATCATTACTGAAGAAACCAGAACTATATATAATGGAGGCTCCGCCACTTCTGACGGAATGGTGTCATTACTAACCAATGGGTTACAGGTCGAATAACAATGTAAAATTTCTTTGTTAAAATAACATTGTCAAGAAAGAAAATAAACAAACACTAAACTTAGATTATTTAACAGCTATTTTCAATTAAGAAGCATTAAAAATATTTAAACATGTAGGATAAATGAACATCGTTTTCACAGTACATGGGTTGCCCTCTCAAGGCCTGTCAGTGAACCATTCGGAACCACTGGTTGCCATGGTGAAGTTGGACGCCGTTCCAAAGATGTGGCAGCAGGCTATTTCATAAATATGCATAGCTACTGTGCCATCTTTGGAACGGCGTCCAACTTCACGATGGCAACCAATGGTTCCAAATGGTTCACTAACAGGACTTGAGAGGGCAACCCATGTACTGTCAAAACGAAGTTCATTTATCCTACATGTTTAAATATTTTTAAGCCGGCCAGGTGTGGCCGAGTGGTTCTAGGCTCTACAGTCTGGAACCGCGCGACCGCTCCGATCGCAGGTTCTAATCCTGCCTCGGACATGGGTGTG
Source organism: Schistocerca serialis cubense (assembly GCF_023864345.2). Lineage (NCBI taxonomy): Eukaryota > Metazoa > Arthropoda > Insecta > Orthoptera > Acrididae > Schistocerca > Schistocerca serialis. The sequence goes on along the minus strand of NC_064640.1, from coordinate 888,518,699 downwards.
TGTGATGTCCTTAGGTTAGTTAGGTTTAAGTAGTTCTAAGTTCTAGGGGACTGATGACCTCAGAAGTTAAGTCCCATAGTGCTCAGAGCCATTTGAACCATAAATAGTTTTAACGCTTCTTAATTGACAATAGCTGTTAAATAAGCTAAGTTTAGTATGTGTTTATTTTCTTTCTTGACAATGTTCTTTTAACTAAGAAATTTTACATTGTTATTCGATCTATAACCCGTTGGTTAGTAATGACATCATTCCGTCAGAAGTGGGCGGAGTTTCCATTATATATAGTAAGACTTGCACTGGTTTCTCCAGTAGTGATTCTCCAGCAGAAGGAGGTTCTTACTCATTGGTAATTCATCGTTTTATAACTTTATGTATTTTCTTTAATGTATGTAGCCCTCTAATTAAAGCTTTGTATACGACTTGTAGGACTGAAGACGATCACAGTAGTGGTCGAAACCAGTCACTGTAATAAATAAATTATGATCAAGACTATTTTTGTTAGTAAATATTTGGAACAATACTTGTACTTATACTGCTTCTCTTGTGCCAACTGCATGTAGAAACCCGAACTGGTTGGGCGCTATTTGGTTTTCACAAATATTGTATATCCGCTTGTGGATCACTTTAATGCCAATAAGGTAAAACAGTCGATATTGCTAGTACCATGGCCACACCAGCGAGTTAACTGCCACACACCACCCAACCTGGAGGACCAAGGCGCCGATCCAGACGAGTGACCTTACGGAGAAGGTAGCGTGATACCATTCTGATGACCATGAGCAGTGAAGTAACAACGTGTAAGTCATATGTGAAAGTTGCTTACAGCACACAGACACTGCAGAAATAATTAAACTAAAGGCTTGAAGAAAAGTGTAGAGTGCCGATGGGTCCAGAAAACTCGGCCACAACTGGTCGTTCTTTCCACATAAAAATGTCATTGGCATAGATCGACCAGTACAAGTCTCTGAATCCCAAAACCGGTTCTCAGTTTACAACTTACCCTTTTCATGGTGGGACCTGTGACACACCATCTACGGTCCGCCTAGATGAGTTTTATCTACGATGCAACAGCCAACCCAGTCTGAAGGACTTGGCTGCTGAGGCCTACTGCAGCCTCATTATCACCTTCACTCACGAGAAGGCGTTGGTGCCTCCTTCTATCAAGCCCCTGGAGATCTAGCTGATGATACCAAGCGAGCTGCCATATCTCAGAGGAGTGCAGTAGCTGCAACCCTTCGACTTGCGTCTAGGAACAGACATCAGTGTAACTCACTGAAAGTCCCCAACGTAACACTTCATGACTATGGCCACCTCGTGCAGAGCTGTTGGGTGCCTTACTGGGTCACTGTCTATGATGTCAACAAGAGCACTCTGGTAAGCAGCTAGCCGTGCTGCCGACCATTGGCACACATCGGCAACATCCAAACTGCGTCCTGTCCTCAACCTCCTGGGGTTTAGTTGCCCATCACTGCAGTCGCCAACACTGCAAGGTGCACTAGCATCAGCGCATACTGGTGTGGCTAGCGCCCTTCAGCTTCACTGGACACTGGCAGCCATGAAAGAAGGAAGCCGTGTATTCATGAACAAAAAATTTGCTTGTTAACAGTGACTTACTATCACCTTCAGATGTTCGACATAATCATCACTGCCACACTCCACTCCACGCCATCCTGGCAGTCATAGAGATCACGGTTCCAGTCCTCCATATTTGGAGTAAGAAACCTGTATTTGGCACTGTGACTGGCTGCCATCTGTAGAGATGTCTACACGTAGTAACACAACCACACATCTACAGCATCAGCATCTGGCGTCGCCTCTCCAGTTCCTCCTTGAGCTTGACAGTCAAAATTCGTAGTGCGCCTCAGTACGGTGAGTGACTGTCTTCTGTTGTCCATTTTTTGTTTCTCTTTTGTTTGCGTCCATGCTGCGTCGTAGGGACACTTATAGGAATTTGAAGGTTACATTTGTTAAACTGCAGGAGCCTGCGGATCTCTCCGAGTAGCCTGGCAATTGTAGGGAATTCTACCTGTGGCCACTGAAATATCAGATCTGTAATTTGTCTGCGTATGAGTTGCCATGTAATAAGGTAGTACCAGTTAGTTGCATATGATACTTGTAGAAGGTTTGGCCATGAGGCACAGCAGTACACATAATTCCATTGGGTCATGATACAGTACAAGAATTAATATAGTGTTTTTCTTGTTCGTGCGGTTTGGATACAGTTCCCTCATTTTTTCTGTAGTATCCACAGATGGAGCTTACATAAATGCCAGAAACACTTGCGCCGACTTTCCACGAGACTGTTGAAATTTTGAAAGGACAGACAGCCACATTGTTAGGAAATAATGCTGAACAAAAAGAGATTAACGATGCATGATTGCCAAAGTAGAAACAGCGTCAGGATAAGCATTCATTAAATGCAAAAAAGGGTGCTTCAACCAGTGGGCAGCATTCCCAGTAGAACGGAGTAGTATTGGAAAACCGCATGCAGAGATGAAATGCTACTTGTTAGATATAGTGAACACTAGGAAACATAAATTTTTGGTGGACACAGGTGTTCATGTGTTCATTGTTAGTCTGGGTCTCTTCGGGAGCAAGAGACTAAAGTCTTCACGGTGTAGGTTACGTGGGGTAGGTGACAATGACGTCCCATCATTGGGGACAGCGCTGCCCAGCTTTAGTACTGGAACTAAAAGTTTCCGGGACCATACAGAAGTGTTGCTACATGTAGGTGAAGAGTACTGTGCGATCCTACAGCTCGACTTCCTTCATAAACATCCCAGAAAAATTGATGTTTCACAGTACACAACTGAATTCGGTGCGCCATTGTTTCCACTGGAGGCAACGACTGTACGAGTAAGTGACAGAATGTGGCAATGTTCACTGATCACTGTAGACGCGTAAGTAAAGATGAATTCGCATGAAAACTTACTGCAAGGTACAGGGAAGCTCATCTGGGCTAGTGTAGGTTTGGACTTTCCGAACGAAGTATTATGTGTTGTAAAACCATTAGAAAGCAATAAGGAGTTTGATAAATAACAATTTTTCTACACTGAAGCGTGACATGTGTCAGGGAAATAGACGGAGATTTTATGGTTCTGGTTAGTCTTAATGATTCTGGCATGGACGTGGTGAGTCTTCCAAAGGGTTTACTGATTGATAATTTAACTGTCCTAGAGGGTGATGATACAAGAGGTCAAGTGAGAAACTTTGCTGCAAGCAAACTGCTGGAGCATCTACATTGCATGAGGAAGTGAATTACTTAGGAGGGTAAGATAGGAAATCAATGGAAGCCTTGTTACTACATTTGAGGGAGTTATTTAGTCCAAATGGTCCACTACAAGCAACGCCAGTCACACAGCACAGAATACCAACTGGTTATAATGTTCCAGTATACAGGAAACTGTACAGCGTCCTAAGAGGTCTGCAATCATTGATGGAAGAGTTTACTGATCAGCAGCTGGCTGACAGGATTATTGAACGTACTGACTGTCCATGGGTGCAGCCATGGTACTTGTCTTGAAAAAGTAATCAAATAGCACTAGGCAGTATAGATTTTGCTGACTGTTGGTATCTTAACACAAAACTGTCACTGATGCATGTCCCATATTGAACAAACAGAGCTTTGGACAACTTGGGTCACTGTAAATATTTTTCGACAATTGGTTTGGAGAGAGGCTATCAACAGCTGGAGTTAGTACTGCCAGGGGACCAGCCAAAGACTTTTTTTACCAGCCCACAGGGTCATTACCAGTACCATCGAATGCCATTTGGATTCAAAAATGCACTGGGTACTTTTCAGAGACTGTTGGCTGGAGTACTTACGTGCTGCTTTCTCGATGAACTCCCTTATTCTTATCTGGTAAGAATCGCACACCATGCAGCAGTATCCCAAAAGAGGACTGACAAGTGTAGTTTAGGTAGTCCCTTTAGTAGATTTTTGCATCTTCTAAGTGTTCTGCCAATAAAAGGTAGTCTTTGGTGCGGCTTTCCAGCAAGGTATTTTATGTTCTCTTTCCAATTTAAATTGTCTGCAATTGTAATTCTTAGGTATTTAGTTGAATTTACGGTCTTTAGATTTATTGATTTACCGTGTAAGTTAAGTTTAGCGGATTCCTTTTAGCACTTATGTGGGTTAATTCACACTTTTCATTATTTAGAGTCAATTACCGATTTTCGCACCTCTCAGATATCTTTTCTAAATTGTTTTGCAATTTGTTTTGATCTTCTGACGATAAACAACAGCATCATCTGCAAACAACTTAAGACATCTGCTCAGATTGTCTCCTAAATCGTGTATATAGATAAGGAACAGGAGAGGGGCTATAACACTACCTGGGGAATGCCAGATATCACTTTTGTTCTACTCGATGACTTTCCATCTATTACTACGACCGGTGACCTCTCTGACAGGAAATCATGAATTCAGTCGCATAACTGGGACAATATTCCATAAGCACGCAGTTTGACTACAAGCCGCTTGTAAAATACAGTGTCAAAAATCGTCTGCAAATCTAGAAATACGGAATCAATTTGAAATCCCCTGTCAGCTAGTTGTGCTTCACAAGAACGATGTTTTCTAAATGCATATTGATTGTGTGTCAATAGACAGTTCTCCTCATAATTCATAATGTTTGACCACAACATAGGTTTCAAAATCCTGCTCCATATCGACGTTAATGGTATGGGCCTGCAATTTAGTGGATGTCTCCTGTTGCTTTACTTGCATATTGGTGTGACCTGTGCAAATTTCCAGTCTTTGGGTACGGATCTTTCATAGAGAGAGCGGTTGCATGTGATTGTTAAGTACGTAGCTACTGCATTAGCATACTCTGAGAAGAACCTAATTGGTATGCAGTCTGAACTGCAATACTTGCTTATTAAGTGATTTGAGTCAGTCACTACTCTGAGGATATTTACTTCTACGTTAGTCATGTTGGCAACTGTTCTTGATTCGAATTGTGGAATATTTACTGTATTAAATGTATTAACAGTTATGGCGATTGCTATTGAAATAACAGTATACTTACTTTTTTCCATGTGTCTCATTTTCATTTGACTGCTCCTTCTATGTATATACAGGTCTGGAGCTGTGGCCTCTCCGATTGTCAGGATGGCATGGAGCGAAGCATGGCAGTGAGGATCTGCCGGGTGCCTGAAGGAGCTGGTAAGACACAGTTAACAGAATACCCATTTTTATTCATGGATATACAGTTTTCTTCTTTCATGGCTGTCTGTAGCCAGGCAAGCTAGGAGGCTGCTAGCCACGCCGGTATGTGTTGACACCAATGTACCTAGCAGTCTTGATGGACGGAACTCTACAGCCATTTGGCAACTGTGTCACAGGAGGTTGTCGACCAGATGCAGTTGGGACGTTGCCTGCGTGGCCCAGTGGTTAGCAAGGTGGCTAGCAGGTTTCCAGGGCACACACATTGATGTCGTAAACAGTGCCCAAGCAAGGCACCCAACAGCTCTGCACGAGGTGGCTGTAGTCGTGCTACAGCCTCTGAGTGAGACATGGTCAGCAATGCTACTGTGTGGGTATCAGCAGCTACTGCACTCCTTCAGCATGATGGTAATTCAGTAGCTCACCAGGTACCATCTCTGTGGGTCTGGTGGTAGGAGGCACCTAAACCTTCTCGTCTGCAAACATGAGGTGACAACAGCCCTCGGCAGCCTAGTCCTTCAGACCGGGCTGGCCATTGCATTGTACGAGGTCACTCCAAAAGAAATGCACACTATTTTCGTAAAAATACACTTTTCATTCTGCATGTGTGAAAGTTTTACAATGTGTAGATACTCGTACATCCTTCCCGCTTGTTTTCAAACTTAGTTCAACCTGTTCCCGTGAGTGGTGCCGTCACAGCATGTCTTCAAGATGGCTGCCACACTTGACGTTCGTCAGAAGCAACGTGCTGTCATAGAATTCCTGTGCTGTGAAAACGAGACAGTGGGAAACATCCACAAGAGGTTGAAAAAGGTGTATGGAGATGCTGCTGTCGATCGCAGTACAGTTAGTCGGTGGGCAAGCAGGTCACGTGATGAAAGCGGGCACGGCAATATTGAGGATTGCCTCGCAGCGGCAGACCTCGTACTGCACACACACCAGACACTGCAGAGAGTTAACGAATTGGTGACTGCTGACAGACGCATCACAGTGAACGAATTGTCACGCTACGTTGGGATAGGGGAAGGAAGTGTTTGCAGAATACTGAAAGTGTTGACGTTAAAAAAGGTTTGTGCCAGGTGGGTTCCCAGGATGTTGACAGTGGCTCACAAAGAAACAAGAAAACGGTATGCAGCGAACTTTTGGAACAGTACGAGAATGGTGGAGATGAATTTCTTGGAAGAATTCTGACAGGTGATGAAACATCGCTCCATCATTTTTCACCAGAGACGAAGAAGCAATCAATGGAGTGGCATCATGTAAATTCACCCAAAAAAAAATGAAAACCACAGCTTATGCTGGAAAAGTTATGGCTACGGTGTTTTTCGATTCCGAAGGACTCTTGCTTGTGGACATCATGCCAAGTGGAACCACCATAAATTCTGATGCATATGTGACGACACTGAAGAAACTTCTAGCTCGACTGAGTCGTGTTCGACCACATCGGCAAAAGCAGGATGTTTTGCTGTTGCACGACAGTGAACGGCCACATGTCAGTCAAAAAATCATGGAAGCGATCACAAAACTCAGATGGACAACACTGAAACACCCGCCTTACAGTCCTGACCTAGCTGCATGTGACTATCATCTCTTTAGGAAACTGAAAGACTCTCTTCGTGGAACAAGGTTTGAAGATGATGACTCCATTGTGCGCGCTGCCAAACAGTGGCTCCAACAGGTTGGCTCAGAATTTTACCGTGCGGGTATACAGGCGCTGGTTCCAAGATGGCATAAGGCAGTTGAGAGGGATGGAAATTATGTGGAGAAATGAAAATATGGTTCCTAAAGGATGTATCTACACACTGTAAAACTTTCAAACATGTAGAATAAAAGATGGATTTAAAAAAAAATAGTGTGCATTTCTTTTGGAGAGACCCTCGTAGATAGAGTTATCTAGGCGGACCGTGGATGCCACGTTGCAGGTCGCATTATGGAACTGGTTAGCTGCAGACTGAGAACCGGCGTTTGGAAGTAATAGTATTTGTACCAGATGTTATTCTGTGGCAAGAACGACCGGATGTGGCCCAGCTTTCCGGACACATTCTCACTCTACACCCCACCATGGTGTTCCCACTGTTCTCTTCAAGCGTTTAGTGTGCTGAAAGCCACTCTTACATATGAGTTACGAGTTGTTACTTCACTGTGTGCTGCCACCAGAATGACGTTATCCTCCGTTCTCCTTGGGGTCACTCTGCTGCATTGAGTGATGTGTGACAGTTAATTCGCTGGTGTGACCATACTACATTCAATATCGACTGTTCTTCCTTATTGGTGTTCCAGTCTATTTATTGCGTACAAAACTGCATTAGCTTCAGCTCTAGCGCCAGTGCCAGCTAGGAAAACTTAAAGAAACCTTCACATCCGATCAGAATATGATTCTGGGGCGCAGCACTCCCCCTTTTATTAGGAAATAAATTTGAAATTTTTGCTCAGAGTGTTAGTAAAAGTCCTTGGTTGACACAGAAAATTATACACTTCACATTTTGCCTGTCTTCCTGCTCCCACAGAGCTGTCCCACAAGGCTAATGTTTAAATTCTTAATTGTATAACACTATGTTTCACGTTCAGTCCATTGAACATATCATCTTAAACCTTATATTGTCTGGAGTTCATTTCTCATACATTAAATTCACAGTTTAGTCTACTAATGTAACACGTAATTTGCTATCTTAAGCCTAGCTTAATAACTGTTAGTTTTGTTGGTAAACCAATCAGTGGGTGTCTGGTGTACAGGTAACTCAGATTGGTGTACAGACCTTCGCTTCAGACAAAAGTACATTATAGAAATTGCAATCAGAACCATTGCAACACTCGAAGTTATAAGACTTACAGTCGTAATATTGTGACATTGTCGCACATGTTGAAGCACTTGCTCCGCTGTAATTCGCCCTTTTTGTGATGCTACAAATTCATCTAGTGAATGTAGGAGGCCTGGCTTCAGGGTGTAATTCAGGAAAGTTAGATTTCAGGCTGGCAGCGTCTCTAGGCTTTTCCAGTCAGTACAACGTATGTTGTGTCAACTTGAGCATAGTCGTACTGAAACCTTAGCTGGGAGATGGAATGTCGTGCACGCCTTGTATCAAGTCAGACCACTTATTAATATTCCGCTGTCCTGTAATTTCATTCTTGTGCTGCCCTCTGGCTTCCTTTCTTCATAACAATTTATTATCATTACTTCTGGCGAAAAAACTGAGTGGACCCAGCGTGAGCCCTCTCTCTGAAAATGAGGTTACGGGGTAACACTTCCCTTTGGCATTCAGTTGCTTTTGCTTTTCCCAAGAAATATTGCACCTCGGATGCCCGTGCTCCAGTCTGAACCAGCTTAGTTCGGCAGACCACAGTGCTTTTCGTCTGACATTCCCGTAAGTCTACAAATGACACTAGGATGTAAGCTTCTCTTTGCTCCAAAATTACTAATACCTCCCGGTTTTGCGTATGTACCCATTTTCCTATAGTTTCCCACTTCACTGGATAGAGATGTTCTATAAAATACAGACATTGTACGCGCATGCCCCCTGGTGTGAATCGATTGAACTTTTGTAACCTTGCTCCATCGCTACTGATTTCGACGGTTGACATATGGTAGAAAAGTGCCCAATTTCGCGCGGTTGGATCCGTTATGTTCTGTAAATTCCCTCTGTGCTCTGCGTAGCCCAGCTAGGAACTGCTGTGGAGGCAATGACGTAGAACTTAAATGCCCGTGTATAGCAAATAGACTGCTTCCTGCTACGTAGTCACTACTACATTTCACTAATTCGGACTGTCAGTGCTCGTGACAATCTGGCTACAGCCATTCTCCTATTTTGTGGAGTCAGTCGATTTTGTACCCTTTCCAAGTTGTTGTCCATCGTTTTCACTGCGTTTCGCGTATATTGTGCTAACTCTGCGGTTAATTCCGATACTGCCTTGGTGTTATTCAGTACATTGTCCTCTAGGTTCGACAAGTGGATGATATGTCATTCTACTGTGGTTTTACTAGCATTTACTACCGCTTGTATCTGTCCTACTGCGTCGTCCAGGTTCCGAATTTTCTCACTATTTGCTGTACCAAACACTTTTTAGCAGTTCCTCGCGTGCATCTAACTATCCCCTCTTTCTACGTAACAGTTCTCGTGGTACCAGGTCCATCACTTGCTTTAAATGTTCCCTTAGCTTCTCATATGACAGGCGCCATCCTTGGTACTCCCGTCACACTTCCGTCAGAACTTTCTTATACAGCTTCACAAATGAGTTTTTGCAACCTATGAACCTCATTCCTCACTTTATGTGTGTTGGAGGTAAGTCCAAGCGTCCACGAAGGCTAGTCAGTTAGACGTCTTGTTGCCTGAAGAATAGCACTCTTAGACTCGACAGGCTGGTTCTGCATTGCATTCGCTACTCCCCTTCTGACGAGGTGTAGGACCACTAGGATTATGACACTCTTCCTGGACGTCCATATTGGTATGCCACTTGGGAGAAAGGAACCTTCATTACTTCCTCTCCTTCCTTCGAAACATGTATCTACATGATTCAACAACACAGTAGTAATAGACAACAAAACGACACTCTGTTCTGCAGAATATACGAAAAAGAAGGAAAAGGAATAAACTCATAATAACTCTATAGAGCAAAGACAATCAGTGCATATAACAGCTTTCATAAATAATTAAAAAATTCGGTCACATTCCTACTTATGTGCATAAGGCATCCAGTGTGCACCTTGATTATTCCTAGCAGGTCCTCTTTTGACTCTTTTAGACTGTACTGAAGACAAAGACAGAACTTGCGGTAAAGCGTCCACAGCTCCTCTGAGTGGCTTAACACACCTCACGTGAATAATAAAAGTTTTCATAGGTATTTGTACCTCAGTGTCGACAGGGGATGTCGTTTTCACAACTCGGTATATTCCCTGATGTTGGGTTAGGAATTGCTTCGTTTTACCCTTGGGTGTGTACAGGCTGATTACCAAAACCTGGTGTCCGCCCCAATAGCTGAGTGGTCAGCGTGACGGATTGGCGTCCTACGGGACCGGGTTCGATTCCTGGCAGGGTCGGGGATTTTCTCCCCTCAGGGACTGGGTGTTGTACTGTCTTCATCATCATTTCATCCCCATCCGGCGCGCAGGTCGCCCAAAGTGGCGTCAAATGTAATAAGACCTGCACCAAGGCGGACGGACCTGCCCTGCAAGGGGCCTCCCGGCCAATGATGCCAAACGTTTATTTCCATACCAAAACCTGGTGGCCAACTCTGTATTGTGCCATTTTGTCCACTTGTTTTCTTGATACTCTAGAGCTTTTGTGTTTGCTCTTTTTATTTTCTGAAAAATGTCACATAACTTTTTCATAATTTTTTTGTCGATTTTCCGTTGGTTCTAACCCTCAGTTTTGTTACTTCAAAACATGAAGGCATTTTCATGCCATATAGTACCCTGTATGTTAAAAGGACAGTAGCAGTATGCACCTTAGAACTGTGTGCTACAGTGATGTATTGAAGGTACACATGCCACTTGTCATGAGTACTGTTCACATAATAGCTTATCGTCTTAAAAATTGTCATACACTCCCTCTATTCTCCCATTTGCTTGAGAGTGGAAAGGACTTGTTCAAAGCTTGCAAAGGAGAAGCAATTGACACAATTGTTTCATCAGATCAGTTATAAGATTAGTGCCCTGATCCATGATTAGAGCATCTGGAACCCCAAACATGAGCAACCAGTTATTCACCATTGCTTGTGCTACCATACTTCCTTACTGGTCAGGAGTTGCAATCATTGCTATGAACCATGAAAAATGATCTGTTACCATCAATCTACAACAATCACCTGCTGGTCTTAGATTAAGTGGGCCTAAAATATCCAGACCTAACATATAGAATGGTTTAGACGCTCCTAGGAGTCTCTGTAATGGAATTTGTCAGTGACTAAGATCAGCTCATTGAACAAAAGGTACACATTTCCTAAAGTATTGATTGACCTCTTGTTTCCTGGTCCTCCACCAAAACATTTTAGGCACTCCTTGGTGAGTTGCTCTACAACCACCATGACTTCTGCCAACATATAGCCATACCCTTGTTTCAAAACTTCATTCCTGATTACCATGGGTAGCACCATGTGTGGTCCACACTTCGTTGTTCTGCATAATAAGTCATTGTGGATCATGAACTGGGGCTGTGGCTGAAATGCCTGACACCACTAGCTATCTGTGCCCTCTGCATTCAGCAGTACTCTTGCCCAGTGCTTGTGAGGTCCCAGTTTCCCTACCTAAATTGTTGGTATTACTATGCTTTTTCACAGGTTTGTTCACTACCTCATAATCGAATTCACTCAACTTTATTGCTCACCATGTAAAGCTACTTGAAGAGTCTTTCAATCCCAACAACCACTTCAATGTGGAATGATCTATTATTACTGTAAACTTCTGTCCATACAAATAACAACAGAAGTATGAAGTAGCTAACTTCTAAAATTTCCTTCCCCCGTAGTAGAATAATTCCACTCTGCTTTGTTCAATTGTCTGGACATGGGTGTCTCTGTTACTTCTTATACCCTGGGTGAGAATGCATCAGCTGGCCGCGGTGGTCTCGCGGTTAAGGCGCTCAGTCCGGAACCGCGCGACTGCTACGGTTGCAGGTTCGAATCCTGCCTCGGGCATGGATGTGTGTGATGTCCTTAGGTTAGTTAGGTTTAAGTAGTTCTAAGTTCTAGGGGACTGATGACCACAGATGTTAAGTCCCATAGTGCTCAGAGCCATTTGAACCATTTTTGAGAATGCATCCAATCACCACACTGCTTGCATTGCAGGACAAAATGAATTCCTTCTCAAAGTTGGGAAATACTAACACTGAATCTGATGTCAGTGCCTGTCACAAGGCATCCGATGCTGTCTGACAGTAGGTAGGCCATTAAAATTTTGCTTCTTTCTTTAACAAACAGTTGAAAAGCTCAGCAATTTCAGCAAATTTTTTGACAAATTCCCTATAATGGTCAAACAGGCCTAAAAATGAGTGCAGATGTTTCATTATCTGCGGTGACAACAAATTATGCACCACTGACAATAGCCATGGATCAGTTTTTACACTTTTCTGACTGATCACATACCTGAGAATGATGTTTATCCACACTAATCATTAGACATGCTGTTCACCGTCTCCTGAACATCTCCTCTAATCATTGTACACGCTCATCCAATCATTGTACATGTTCATCCATGTCTTTTGAAAAGACTGTGATGTCATCCAGATGCACCATGCATCATTCTGACCTTAACACTGTAAGTACTCCAGCCTACAGTCTCTGAAAAGTACCCAGCGCATTTTTGAATCTAAATGGCATTCGATGGTACTGGTAATGACCCTGTGGGCTGGTAAAAAAAGTCTTTAGCTGGTCCTCTGGCACGTTTTGTACTATCGAGAACTAGGGGAGAGTGTGTCACTGACGAGGTACAGCATTTGGGGTGGACATCATTAAAACAAAGGCATTTCTCCTTGTACTGGGATCTTCTCACGAAATTTCAATCACCAACTTTCTCCTCCGAATGCGAAAATATTTTGTTGTCACCGAAGTTCCTACGAAGAAACGATCATCATAAAAAATAAGGGAAATCAGATCACACATGGGAAGATATAGGTGTTCGTTTTTTCCACGCACTGTTCTAGAGTGGAATAATAGAGAATTATTGTGAAGGTGGTTCGATGAACCCTCTGCCAGTCATTTAAATGCGATTTGCAGAGTATACATAGATGTAGATGTATATCCCACATTTGAGACATGGCGATCAGCACGTTCACTGAAAAATGTTTGCGGTAATCTTCAGCACCACGGTTGTATCCAACTATACACCTCTTCATCCAAAGCAAAACAACGGCCACAAATGTCCTTCCTCAGAGCACCAAAAATATGAAAATTGCATGTAGAGATTGGGATGGTATGGAGGATGTGTACGTGCTTCCCAACAAAAGTTCTGCAGTGCAGCTGAAACGACCTCGGGCAGGTAGTCTCCTGGAACATAATAGACCCATCCATCAACATTCCTGGGCGTTTGGACTTGATGGCACATTTCAGTTTTTGCAAGGTGCCCACGCACCACTGTACACTATCAACGAAAAAGGTCAACGTGACTGTCCCAGAGCTGGGCTGCCTGTTGTTTCGACTCCAATGGAGAAGTTTCTCTGGGAAGCCCTTACACATTCTGCATAAAGTCCCACTCTCTCCCCATGCGAGTTCCACATTTTTGGAGCCCTGAGTAGAGACATGAAGGCATTGACCGTCTTGTCTCACAATGCGATAAATATATTAACAGTTATGTTGGTTACTTTTGAAATAGTAAACAATTTACTTACTTTTTCTCCATCTGTCTCGTTTTCAATTGTCTGTTCCTTATACAGGGTGTTACAAAAAGGTACGGCCAAACTTTCAGGAAACATTCCTCACACACAAAGAAAGAAAATATGCTATGTGGACATGTGTCCGGAAACGCTTACTTTCCATCTTAGAGCTCATTTTATTACTTTTCTTCAAATCACATTAATCATGTAATGGAAACACTCAGCATCAGAACGTACCAGCGTGACTTCAAACACTTTGTTACAGGAAGTGTTCAAAATGTCCTCCGTTAGCAAGGATACATGCATCCACCCTCCGTCGCATGGACTCCCTGATGCGCTGATGCAGCCCTGGAGAATGGTGTATTGTATCACAGCCGTCCACAATACGAGCACGAAGAGTCTCTACATTTGGAACCGGGGTTGCGTAGACAAGAGCTTTCAAATGCCCCCATAAATGAAAGTCAAGAGGGTTGAGGTCAGGAGAGCGTGGAGGCCATGGAATTGGTCCGCCTCTACCAATCCATCAGACACCAAATCTGTTGTTGAGAAGCGTACGAACACTTCGACTGAAATGTGCAGGAGCTTCATCGAGCATGAACCACATGTTGTGTCGTACTTGTAAAGAAGGCACATGTTCTAGCAGCACAGGTAGAGTATCCCGTATGAAATCATGATAACGTGCTCCATTGAGCGTAGGTGGAAGAACATGGGGCCCAATCAAGACATCACCAACAATGCCTGCCCAAACGTTCACAGAAAATCTGTGTTGATGACGTGATTGCACAATTGCGTGCGGATTCTCGTCAGCCCACACATGTTGATTGTGAAAATTTACAATTTGATCATGTTGGACTGAAGCCTCATCCGTAAAGAGAACATTTGCACTGAAATGAGGATTGACACATTGTTAGATGAACCATTCTCAGAAGCGTACCCGTGGAGGCCAATCAGCTGCTGATAGTGCCTGCACACGCTGTACATGGTACGGAAACAACTGGTTCTCCCGTAGCACTCTCCATACAATGACGTGGTCAACGTTACCTTGTACAGCAGCAACTTCTCTGACGCTGACATTAGGTTTATCGTCAACTGCACGAAGAATTGCCTCGTCCATTGCAGGTGTCCTCGTCGTTCTAGGTCTTCCCCAGTCGCGAGTCATAGGCTGGAATGTTCCGTGCTCCCTAAGACGCCGATCAATTGCTTCGAACGCTTCCTGTCGGGACACCTTCGTTCTGGAAATCTGTCTCGATACAAACGTACCGCGCCACGGCTATTGCCCCGTGCTAATCTATACATCAAATGGGCATCTGACAACTTCGCATTCGTAAACATTGCACTGACTGCAAAACCACGTTCGTGATGAACACTAACCTGTTGATGCTACGTATTGATGTGCTTGATGCTAGTACTGTAGAGCAATGAGTCGCATGTCAACACAATCACCGAAGTCAACATTACCTTCCTTCAATTGGGCCAACTGGCGGTGAATCGAGGAAGTACAGTACATACTGACGAAACTAAAATGAGCTCTAACATGGAAATTAAGCATTTCCGGACACATGTCCACATAACATCTTTTCTTTATTTGTGTGTGAGGAATGTTTCCTGAAAGTTTGGCAGTACCTTTTTGTAACACCCTGTATATTACTACAGTACTGGCCATTAAAATTGCTACACCAAGAAGAAATGCAGATGATAAATGGGAATTCATTGGACAAATATATTATACTAGAACTGACATGTGATTACATTTTCATGCAATTTGGGTGCACAGATCCTGAGAAATCACTACCCAGAACAACCACCTCTGGCCGTAATAACGGCCTTGATATGCCTGGGCATTGAGTCAGACAGAGCTTGGATGGCGTGTACAGATACAGCTACCCATGCAGCTTCAACACGATACCACAGTTCATCAAGAGTAGTGACTGGCGTATTGTGACGAGCCAGTTGCTCGGCCACCATTGACCAGACGTTTTCAATTGGTGAGAGATCTGGAGAATGTGCTGGCCAGGGCAGCAGTCGAACATTTTCTGTATCCAGAAAGGCCCGTACAGGACCAGCAACATGCGGTCGTGCGTTATCCTGCTGAAGTGTAGGGTTTTGCAGGGATCGAATGAAGGGTAGGGCCACGGGTCGTAACACATCTGAAATGTAACGTCCACTGTTCAAAGTGCCGTCAATGCGAACAAGACGTGACCGAGACGTGTAACCAATGGCACCCCATACCATCACGCCGGGTGATACACCAGTATGGCGATGACGAATACACGGTTCCAATGTTCGTTCACCGCGATGTCACCAAACATGGATGTGACCATCATGATGTTGTAAACAGAACCTGGATTCATCCGAGAAAATTACGTTTTGCCATTCGTGTACCCAGGTTCGTCGTTGAGTACACAATCGCAGGCGCTCCTGTCTGTGATGCAGCGTCAAGGGTAACCGTAGCCATGGTCTCCGAGCTGATAGCCCATGCTGCTGCAAACGTCGTCGAACTGTTCGTGCAAATGGTTGTTGTCTTGCAAACGTCCCCATCGGTTGACTCAGGGATGGAGACGTGGCTGCACGATCCGTTACAGCCATGCGGATAAGATGCCTGTCATCTCGACTGCTAGTGGTACGAGGCCATTGGGATCCAGCACGGCGTTCCGTATTAGCCTCCTGAACCCAGCGATTCCATATTCTGCTAACAGTCATTGGATGTCGACCAACGCGAGCAGCAACGTCGCGATACGATAAACCGCAATCGTGAGAGGCTACAATCCGACCTTTATCAAAGTCGGAAACGCGATGGTACGCATTTCTCGTCCTTACACGAGGCATCACAACAACGTTTCACCAAGCAACGCCGGTCCACTGCTGTTTGTGTATGAGAAATCGGTTGGAAACTTTCCTCATGTCAGCACGTTGTAGGTGTCGCCACCGGGGCCAACCTTGTGTGAATGCTCTGAAAAGCTAATCATTTGCATATCACAGCATCTTCTTCCTGTCGATTAAATTTCGCGTCTGTAGCACGTCATCTTCGTGGTGTAGCAAATTTAATGGCCAGTAGTGTATAAGGGGCATTCAAATGAAACCCAGTCACTAGTGTAAAGTAACGGTAACGATTTTATGAACTGAAAAATGTAGTCATACACCGTACACATACTCAAAAATAGTCGCCAAAACTGTGGGTACACTTATCCTATTGCAACACTAGCCGATCGATTCCATCCTTGAAGAAGCTAGTAGGCTGCTGTCGGATCCAGGCCTGGACCCAGTACACACTTCGTCGTTTGTTGGGAATCGATGTCTGCGAATAGCTTTGTCCAGGACGAGCATCGTCTTCCACTGACTCGCACCCCTCAAGGAATCGTTCGCACCATTCCACAACACTTGAACGACTCAGACTGTACTCATCACACACAGCCTTCATCCATCGATATAGTTCATGGCCTCCAGCTCCCTCCGCCGCCAAAAATCAAAACACTCCTCGTTGTTCCTACTTACTCGCCTGCATGTTTTGCATGTTGGGTGGTGGACGAGCTTGTGTGACCACCTTCTCTTCGGCGTGAAAGCACACTAACGCTATGCAACACCAAACGGTGTTCACCCGTCAATCTGTCTACCAATAAATGGCGCCACCATACCCACAGTTGCGTTGTGCCACCTTACGTGTGAGGCAAAGGTAGACGCACTGACCAGGTTACCATTTGAATGAACTTCATACTAGCTGAGTTCCTGGTATTGACTAAGTACGGTATTTTACGGACAGTATGACACACTTTCTTCTTCAAAAAATTTTCTCCAAAATTCAGGTGCTTCTTACACTCGGGATTAATATAAAAATGTCCAATGTTTGATTTAAAATTCCCGCCAGTCTTAAAAATGACTATCTATTCGGTGCCGCGCGAAACCTATCTCTATGTGGCGACATTGTATTCAACTGGCAGCGATGCGACGAACATGAGTTGCGGGGATTCACAAGTTGCCAACTCTGTCTCGCACAGCGCCATCGCAAACCCAGAACACCGTCTAGCCCATGCACAGCTAGTAATTTAAAGGCTCTGAGGCGGAGCCACCAAAATATATATATTAAAAAAGTTTCTCAGTAACGTATTATAAAATTTAAATTATTAAAACGCATTTCGCATATTTCCCACACGGATTTAATTAATGGCGGCCGACGTTTCTGGACTGTTGATATGTGATATCAGGCGATGCTTTTCGGACAAGTAGTAGCTAGTCTTAAGGCCGCGCCTTTAAATGCGGCTTAGCTCTATGGAGCAGAGGTTTGGGGACGTGGCACGCTCGGCGTACAGCTCTTAATGGGCGTCCCGAAGGATCTCGTGTTTCAGCCTAAGGGTGTCTTACCAACCTGCACACAATTTTCACGTTCCACTGGTTACATCAAAAGGGAATGATCAGAGTGATCGAGTCCTTGTCTCTATATATCATGCTTAATTGCGTCATTAATCAACGTTTAATATTATTCTTCTTATAGTGTTTTAGACAGTGTTTTTGTCTTTCTGCAGTTGGCTACTCTAGTCACCATTGGAATAAGTTTGCAAATGTCTCACCAAAGTGCACTAGAGTATGGCAGTATAAGTATTACCAATTAGCGAAAGCTTCACGAATGATTAGAGGAAAAAGGGCGCCAAATAGGTCCCGTTACCTTAGTTTCCTTGCTTACTGACTGCGGGTAACGTGTGTTATTAGCAAGTTTCTTTTTGTGCGTGTGTTACACATGGGTTTAATGAGTTTTACGTTCTTGCGAATACCAGCAGCATACCACGAGTTTGAAAACAACACAATAGGAATTCAGTGTGTTATTTATCAGGTAAAATTTCTGAACATTCGGCTAGGATGGAAGGGAACTTGGCGTGCACAGACCCAATCTATGATTCAAGAACAAAAATTGTGTAAATCCAGGGAAGGGCATACGTGCAATTTTAACAGAGCAATGCACAATCAACCTCAGTGGTTATGGCACTTTATCACTTAAAATGCATATTTTTGCAATACAAAAGTATAAATACGACAAATACAGTCAATAAATTACCATGGCGGTTGTTTGGCTTGCTCGTGTCAACCAATCACAACACAAGATCTGTGACCTTATGGAGACATTACTGTTTCGTCACGCAAACTCATAAACGCAGTGGTTTGAGCACACAATAAGCTAAATATTTGAAGTTCAGAAATGAAAATACCAAAAACATGCTGCGAAGTTAACATACACTGCATGAAAGACCTCTCTAAAACTCGTCCTGTAGTGCGATTTGTTGCGGTAAGCTATCGGGAAACGTGACATTGCGGGGTAAATAAGCCAAATATAGATTTTATCTTGCAGTTAGCTTTTGATGTTACTTAATAGCTGATTATGAAAGGGAAAGAAGATACAGTATGTAAACATTTGGCTAGAGTGTGATATTGTCCCCCTCCTTTCCTGACATCTTGGTTGTGGTGACAGACTGATCTGCAGCGTAGCCCGAGGTCTAGGTTAATGAATGTCACAGCCCACCTCAGTATGGAAACCACGAGCCGCGCCTGGTCTAGCCTGTGCCTCATTGCACTCTACAGTGATACTGAACTTGAATTGAAAGTGGTTTGTCTTATCGGTGACAGTACAAAATTTTTGTTAGTAGCCAGTTTCGTGATGGAAAAAAATAAATGGTATCCATACGATGCAGGCTATAATTTGAAAGTAATTGCATATACAGAAGTACGTGGAAACACAGCAGCTGAGCGGCATTTTTGCCCTCCCTCCACCAACACACACAAAAAAATCTCGATTGGCGTGCTAGTAAAAAAGCACTGAAAAAAATGAGGAAGACAAAACGTGCAAATAGAGGACTGAATGCAAAATGGCCAAAAATGAGGAAGACAAAACGTGCAAATAGAGGACTGAATGCAAAATGGCCAAAACTAGGAGATGACGTATTGAAATGGATTCAAGGACACCGTCAAAATGGCACTGGAATTAATACAAAAATGATTCAAATACACTCTTGAAAGTAAGCACTACCGTGACACTTAACAGACTTTAAGGGTGAAGTTGGTCGGTGCTACACATTTGTGAAGCGTCATGGACTCCGGACGTGAATCAAAACCAAAATATCTCACAAAATGCCACAAGAGTATGAAGAGAAAATATTTCCTTTCCAGCGCTTTGTTATTCAACCATCGAAGGAAAACCAGTGTCCGAAATGAACTTTAAAACGACCTACAATCAAACAATTGTGTCAGTGAATAAAAAGTCGTGATCTAGATTGAAAGAATACAAGATTTTTAAATTTTTCAAGAAATGTGCCATAAATAATGCTCTCGGTGGATGTGAAGACAATCTTATATATGAAGAGCACAACGATGACGATGAAGAGGAAGAAGGAGAAAGTTCAGATGACGATTTTCAGGGATTTTAAAGGTCAGTTCGGTTTTATAAACTAAGAACTTTTTTTAGTCTGGCTTTGCCATCAAATATTAAAACTGGTAAAAATATAATTTTTTAAAAAATTGCTTAAAAATTAAGGTGCGTCTTATGATCTGTAGCGTCTTGTAGTCTGTAAAATACAGTATCTATTTATTTATCCAATCTTCTATTAGTCCATCTCCTCCTTCCCCTTCTCTTTTCCTATCTACACCACCTTTCTCTTTCCACTTCCTCCATCACTCACTCTCTGCCAGTCTGCTCCTCTCCCTCCAATTCCATCTTCTTCTCCCCCTCTCTCTGTCAGTCTCCTCTATCCCTCTCTCTGTCCATCTCCTCTTCGTCTTCTCTCTGTCCATTTCCTCTTCGTCTTCTCTCTGTCCATCTCATTCACCACCTCTCCCTTCTCTCTGTTCATCTCCTTCTCTTTCCTTTATATGTCCATTTTCTCCTCCCCACTCTTCATCTCCTCCTGCCCCATCTCTCTGCCTGTCTCTTCCTCCCCTTGTCTCTGTCCATCTCATCCTCGTTCCCGTCTCTGCCCATCTTCTCTCCGCCGGCCGGTGCGGCCGAGCGGTCCTAGGCGCTTCAATCTGGAACCGCGCGACCGCTACGGTCGCAGGTTCGAATCCTGCATCGGGCATGGATGTGTGTGATGTCCTTAGGTTAGTTAGGTTTAAGTAGTTCTAAGTTCTAGTGGACTGATGACCTTAGATGTTAAGTCCCATAGTGCTCAGAGCCATTTGAACCATTTTTTTCCTCTCCCCTCTCTATCCCCATTTCCCCCTCCCCTGTCTCTGTCTGTCTCCACCTCCTCCTATCTGTTACTATCTCTTCCTTCCTCCTCCTGGGCACACAGTGTCCATCTCCTCATCCCCCCTTCTCTCTCTTTGTTATTGCACTCCCCCAATAAGAAGCTGGTGGTTCTTACCTCTACAGTGCTTCTTTTGAGATTATAATTAATATGTGTACCAAATTTGACTGAAATCTGCGAAATTTATTGCGAATAGAAACAGCAGCAAAGAACTAATAAATTAAAACGTCACGCATAATGTTTATCAAGCATCTCAGTATTTGACGCCAAATCCCCTGAATTACGCGTCGTACAGTGGTATACTTTTGTAGGTACACTCAGCGGAAAATGTGGATTCTGTCTGCAAAAAGTATTGCGAATAGAATTAGTAACAACAAATTAATAAATTTAAATGTCTTGCATGATACTTGTAAGGTGACAGGCAAATCCAACACCTTCCATGAAAACCCTGACATGATAAGCAAATCCGGCAGTATGTCACATAGTTCCGAATTAATCCTGACATTAAATTAACTACAGTAATACGTTCAACGAGTGAGCAAATGGAATACCACAGACTAACACAAGAATGCCTAAATGCATGTCATACCTTCCCACCGTGAAACAGACGCAGTTCTGGGGGGAGAAACGAGAACAGAAGCCGGGAGCAGAATCGTGTAGGCTAGGAGGCCCTACGATAAGGGACGGACACCCACGTCGCCAGCCGACCTCCAAAATCACCCCCAGCCCATGTTAAAAGATAGAGCCCTCCAGCCCATGTTAAAAGATAGAGCGCTCCAGAGGAACAGTATAGATCTTACGATAATACTAAAAGGGCCACACCAGCTGCAAGTTTTAGCGTGAGACTTTTTCGCGTCTCTGTTACGTTGCAAACGTTAAAAACATTGCCCCACCACGAAAAGTATAACGTTTCTCATTGGATAGACAGAATTTTGTAGGCAGAGCTTAAGGTTAACATTGAGACCCTGATTGGTCAGTTGAAAACACAGCCAGATAGCTTTTTTTAAACGAACTTCGGTAAATTGTAGTAAGGAGAAGTTACGAGACAGTTGCTTCCGAGACGGCGAGGTGCGTGCAGCTGTGCCGTCCGCCGCCCCCTGACGCTGCCTAAACACCGACAAGGTAATGAACGCACGCGATGCCGCATTTCTGAGTGCATAAGGCTTCACTCAGAACTGCAGAAGTCTCATCTGTTACACCCCCGTGTTGCGTAATACTAGTGTCGATCGTCAATTAAAGCTCATGGTATTCACATTTGCTACATGAAGTTAAAATCTCAAACGCGATGATTTTTCTGTTATATAATTATTGAGAAGCCACATCAGCCACTGTAATTTACGACAAGTTAGATAAGTAATTAAAGATAATTGAGAGTCACTGTAGACCATTTTGATAGTTTTCTCTTTTATGAAACTTAACTTAAATCTAGATTATAGATGTGATATGGCATAGATCATCCTTCGATCCATTGTAGAACTTGGAAACCCATTCAGGGAATATTCGTTCACATTTTTTTGTTGAACGCAGTTGGTTTTTATCATCCTGTATTAAAATATTTCCTTTTATCAATGGTGCAATTTATAAAAAATGTTTTGTGAGTAGAATAAAATTTCCAATGGTAAACATAACTGCTTTTTCGACGTTATTTTACCAGCTAAGTAAAAATAGGAAAGCCTTGAACCCCTTCCACTAAATTTAGTTAGTATTAAGATTCTTTTACAGGGAGTTCAGTGGAGCTGACGCTGAAATCATTAAGTATTTGATTATATCATCGCTAGTCTCACTGAACTCTTCTGAACTCTACATGCCATGTGTGGTCTGGCGTCTCCTTACCAGCAACAGGTCCCAGGTTCAAACTAGTCAATTCCCTAAAAAACACGCTCAGAACGTCGTGCGCGAAAGTGGTAGGGAGACATGACTTCGAACAAACAGACACTATGCAGAATGTTAGATGCTGTAGTTCTTCGCGCAATCAGTGTTTAGACAAACTTTTTGCCTTTCATCATTTTGTGAGGGTCGTCAGCGAGAAAGAGTTTAGTAAAGGTTTGAAATTATCTATCAAGTCTGTTGCAAGTCTCTAAGTGCTCTCGTTCTCAAATACTGGATGACAAGTACAAGTATTCTCGGGTCGCAGGCTACACTGCTTTTTCACCTCCCCACCCCTCGTCGAACCCCTTTGATAGGCGGATTTTTCTTGTTGGTCCAGTGGTTTAGGAGGAAATGTAGAACATACACATATACATATATATGTACATACTTACATTTTTATAATTTGTATGGACTAACAATAAATGGTAACCTAAGGACATCATACACATCCATGCCCAAGGCAAGATTCGAACCTGTGACCGTAGCAGTCGCGCAGTTCTGGACTGAAGCGCCTAGAACCGCTCGGTCACCGAGGCCGGCTTATGGACTAACAATCTTACATCTTTCACCTACTGATTACTTGCTGTTTGTTACTCATGTATTTCTTCTTCTTCTTGCTGAAACATTTCTCCTTATGCAGGCAGTTCACAAAGCCTCTTAAAATCTTCTGTTTTCGCTCATAGTCTATCGTTCAGCATTTCCTCCCACTGTAGTCCTCCTTCATGTTCATGGTCTTTCCATTAGTCTTCTTGGTAGCCTGCTTTCCCCATTCTTTTAACGTGGCCAAGCCATTTCATCCTATTTTAGTCGCCTGAGCTTCTTTTAGGGGATTGACCTGAAGTATGTTTCGTATTGATTTAGTTCTTATCCTGTCCCTTCCATTCTGATTTTTTGCCATTAGATTAGATTAGTACTTGTTCCATAGATCATGAATATGACACTTCGTAATGATGTGGAACGTGTCAGGTTAATAAAAGGTGTCTATACAAGATATTACATTACACAAAATATTAAATAACACTTAATATTTTTAATTTTTTTGTGGTGGTTGGGGTAATTTCCCACTTACTATATCCAAAAATT
This sequence comes from Schistocerca serialis cubense, assembly GCF_023864345.2. Taxonomy (NCBI): domain Eukaryota; kingdom Metazoa; phylum Arthropoda; class Insecta; order Orthoptera; family Acrididae; genus Schistocerca; species Schistocerca serialis. Next base: position 888,495,054 of record NC_064640.1, on the reverse strand, counting down.
CATTTAATGAGTAGAAAGAGTTGCCATTAAGAAATTATTTTAATTTCCATTTAAATGCTATATGGCTATCTGTCAGACTTTTGATGCTATTAGGTAAGTGACCAAAGGCTTTTGTGGGAGCATAATTTACCCCCTTCTGAGCCAAAGTTAGATTTAACCTTGAGTAGTGAAGATCCCCCCCCCTCCCCCCCATGAACCATGGACCTTGCCGTTAGTGGGGAGGCTTGCGTGCCTCAGCGATACAGATGGCCATACCGTAGGTGCAACCACAACGGAGGGGTATCTGTTGAGAGGCCAGACAAACGTGTGGTTCCTGAAGAGGGACAGCAGCCTTTTCAGTAGTTGCAGGGGCAAGAGTCTGGATGATTGACTGATCTGGCCGTGTAACACTAACCAAAACGGCCTTGCTGTGCTGGTACTGCGAACGGCTGAAAGCAAGGGGAAACTACAGCCGTAATTTTTCCCGAGGGCATGCAGCTTTACTGTATGGTTAAATGATGATGGCGTCCTCTTGGGTAAAATATTCCGCACGTAAAATAGTCCCCCATTCGGATCTCCGGGCGGGGACTACTCAAGAGGACGTCGTTATCAGGAGAAAGAAAACTGGCGTTCTACGGATCGGAGCGTGGAATGTCAGATCCTTTAATCGGGCAGGTAGGTTAGAAAATTTAAAAAGGGAAATGGACAGATTAAAGTTAGATATAGTGGTAATTAGTGAAGTTCGGTGGCAGGAGGAACAAGACTTTTGGTCAGGTGAATACAGGGTTATAAATACAAAAGCAAATAGGGGTAATGCAGGAGTAGGTTTAATAATGAATAAAAAATAGGAGTGCGGGTAAGCTACTACAAACAGCATAGCTCTGCAGATGATGAAGAAATTAAGAAATGTATGATGAGATAAGAGAAATTATTCAGGTAGTGAAGGTAGACGAAAATGTAATAGTCATGGGTGACGAAATCGAGAGTAGGAAAAGGGAGAGAACGAAAAATAGTAGGTGAATATGGATTGAGGGTAAGAAATGAAAGAGGAAGCCGTCTGGTAGAATTTTGCAAAGAGCATAACTTAATCATAGCTAACACTTGGTTCAAGAATCATGAAAGAAGGTTGTATACATGGAAGGATCCTGGAGATACTAGTAGGTATCAGATAGATTATATAATGGTGAGACAGAGATTTAGGAACCGGGTTTTAAATTGTATGACATTTCCAGGAGCAGATGCGGACTCTGACCACAATCTATTGGTTATGAAATGTAGATTAAAACTGAAGAAACTGCAAAAAGTTGGGAATTTAAGGAGATGGGACCTGGATAAACTGACTAAACCAGAGGTTGTACAAAGTTTCAGGGAAAGCATAAGGGAACAATTGACAGGAATGGGGGAAAGAAATACAGTAGAAGAAGAATGGGTAGCTCTGAGGGATGAAGTAGTGAAGGCAGCAGAGGACCTAGTAGCTAAAAAGACGAGGGCTAGTAGAAATTCTTGGGTAACAAAAGAAATATTGAATTTAATTGATGAAAGGAGAAAATATAAAAATGCGGTAAATGAAGCAGGCAAAAAGGAATACAAACGTCTGAAAAATGAGATCGACAGGAAATTCAAAATGGCTAAGCAGGGATGGCTAGAGGACAAATGTAAGGATGTAGAGGCTTATCTCACTAGGGGTAAGATAGATACTGCCTACAGGAAAATTAAAGAGACCTTTGGAGAAAAGAGAACCACTTATATGAATATCGAGAGCTCAGATGGAAACCCAGTTCTAAGCAAAGAAGGGAAAGCAGAAAGGTGGAAGGAGTATATAGAGAGTCTATACAAGGGCGATGTACTTGAGGACAACATTATCGAAATGGAAGAGGATGTAGATGAAGATGAAATAGGAGATATGATACTGCGTGAAGAGTTTGACAGAGCACTGAAAGACCTGAGTCGAAACAAGGCCCCGGGGGTAGACAACATTCCATTAGAACTACTGACGGCCTTGGGAGAACCAGTCATGACAAAACTCTACCATCTGGTGAGCAAGATGTATGAGACAGGCGAAATACCCTCAGATTTCAAGAAGAATATAATTCCAATCCCAAAGAAAGCAGGTGTTGACAGATGTGAAAATTACCGAACTATCAGTTTAATAAGTCACAGCTGCAAAATACTGACGCGAATTCTTTACAGACGAATGGAAAAACTGGTAGAAGCCGACCTCGGGGAAGAACAGTTTGGATTCCGTAGAAATGTTGGAACACGTGAGGCAATACTGACCTTACGACTTATCTTAGAAGAAAGATTAAGGAAAGGCAAACCTACGTTTCTAGCATTTGTAGGCTTAGACAAAGTTTTTGACAATGTTGACTGGAATACTCTCTTTCAAATTCTGAAGGTGGCAGGGGTAAAATACAGGGAGCGAAAAGCTATTTACAATTTGTACAGAAACCAGATGGCAGTTATAAGAGTCGAGGGACATGAAAGGGAAGCAGTGGTTGGGAAGGGATTGAGACAGTGTTGTAGCCTATCCCCGATGTTATTTAATCTGTATATTGAGCAAGCAGTGAAGGAAACAAAAGAAAAATTCGGAGTAGGAATTAAAATCCATGGAAAAGAAATAAAAACTTTGAGGTTCGCTGATGACATTGTAATTCTGTCAGAGACAGCAAAGGACTTGGAAGAGCAGTTGAACGGAATGGTCAGTGTCTTGAAAGGAGGATAAGATGAACATCAACAAAAGCAAAACGAGGATAATGGAGTGTAGCCGAATTAAGTCAGGTGATGCTGAGGGAATTAGATTAGGAAATGAGACACTTAAAGTAGTAAAGGAGTTTTGCTATTTGGGGAGCAAAATAACTGATGATGGTTGAAGTAGAGAGGATATAAAATGTGGACTGGCAATGGCAAGAAAAGCGTTTCTGAAGAAGAGAAATTTGTTAACATCGAGTATAGATTTAAGTTTCAGGAAGTCGTTTCTGAAAGTATTAGTATGGAGTGTAGCCATGTATGGAAGTGAAACATGGACGATAAATACACTCCTGGAAATGGAAAAAAGAACACATTGACACCGGTGTGTCAGACCCACCATACTTGCTCCGGACACTGCGAGAGGGCTGTACAAGCAATGATCACACGCACGGCACAGCGGACACACCAGGAACCGCGGTGTTGGCCGTCGAATGGCGCTAGCTGCGCAGCATTTGTGCACCGCCGCCGTCAGTGTCAGCCAGTTTGCCGTGGCATACGGAGCTCCATCGCAGTCTTTAACACTGGTAGCATGCCGCGACAGCGTGGACGTGAACCGTATGTGCAGTTGACGGACTTTGAGCGAGGGCGTATAGTGGGCATGCGGGAGGCCGGGTGGACGTACCGCCGAATTGCTCAACACGTGGGGCGTGAGGTCTCCACAGTACATCGATGTTATCGCCAGTGGTCGGCGGAAGGTGCACGTGCCCGTCGACCTGGGACCGGACCGCAGCGACGCACGGATGCACGCCAAGACCGTAGGATCCTACGCAGTGCCGTAGGGGACCGCACCGCCACTTCCCAGCAAATTAGGGACACTGTTGCTCCTGGGGTATCGGCGAGGACCATTCGCAACCGTCTCCATGAAGCTGGGCTACGGTCCCGCACACCGTTAGGCCGTCTTCCGCTCACGCCCCAACATCGTGCAGCCCGCCTCCAGTGGTGTCGCGACAGGCGTGAATGGAGGGACGAATGGAGACGTGTCGTCTTCAGCGATGAGAGTCGCTTCTGCCTTGGTGCCAATGATGGTCGTATGCGTGTTTGGCGCCGTGCAGGTGAGCGCCACAATCAGGACTGCATACGACCGAGGCACACAGGGCCAACACCCGGCATCATGGTGTGGGGAGCGATCTCCTACACTGGCCGTACACCACTGGTGATCGTCAAGGGGACACTGAATAGTGCACGGTACATCCAAACCGTCATCGAACCCATCGTTCTACCATTCCTAGACCGGCAAGGGAACTTGCTGTTCCAACAGGACAATGCACGTCCGCATGTATCCCGTGCCGGCCAACGTGCTCTAGAAGGTGTAAGTCAACTACCCTGGCCAGCAAGATCTCCGGATCTGTCCCCCATTGAGCATGTTTGGGACTGGATGAAGCGTCGTCTCACGCGGTCTGCACGTCCAGCACGAACGCTGGTCCAACTGAGGCGCCAGGTGGAAATGGCATGGCAAGCCGTTCCACAGGACTACATCCAGCATCTCTACGATCGTCTCCATGGGAGAATAGCAGCCTGCATTGCTGCGAAAGGTGGATATACACTGTACTAGTGCCGACATTGTGCATGCTCTGTTGCCTGTGTCTATGTGCCTGTGGTTCTGTCAGTGTGATCATGTGATTTATCTGACCCCAGGAATGTGTCAATAAAGTTTCCCCTTCCTGGGACAATGAATTCACGGTGTTCTTATTTCAATTTCCAGGAGTGTAGCTTAGACAAGAAGAGAATTTGAGCTTTCGAAATGTGGTGCTACAGAAGAATGCTGAAGATTAGATGGGTAGATCACATCACTAATGAGGAGGTATTGGATAGAATTGGGGAGAAGATGAGTTTGTGGCACAACTTGACAATAAGAAGGGACCGGTTGGTAGGGCATGTTCTGAGGCATCAATGGATCACACATTTAGCATTGGAGGGCAACGTGGAGGGTAAAAATCGTAGAGGGAGACCAACAGATGAATACACTAAGCAGATTCAGAAGGATGTAGGTTGCAGTAAGTACTGGGAGATGAAGAAGCTTGCACAGGATAGAGTAGCATGGAGAGCTGCATCAAACCAGTCTCCGGACTGAAGACCACAACAACAACAGTGAAGATCATTCTTTCTCCTAGTGCTGTAGCCATGTACACTGCTATTACTTTTGAATTCGAACAGATTGTTAATAACAAATTTCATTTCATTTTATAACAAATTTTATTTCAACTTTCTCCAATCTTCCAGGTAGGTATCATTTAAACCATTTGAGCGCTGTCCCGTTCACACCACAGTACTTGAGCTTGTCTACAAGTATTCCATGATTTATACAATCAAAATCTATTATAACACAATTCAGGCATTTGTTATTCATGTTTCTGACTCTTAGTTGTATTCTTTCTGATAGCCCAAGACTCTTCCACACCTCTTCTCTTCTGTAGTAAAACTTTTTTATGAGTGCAACTGCAATGTCTTTCACAAATTCACAGACTGATTACTTCCTGTAATTCAGGGATGCTTCTCATTAAATGTTGCAGAATCTGCAGTGGGTATCATCTAGTGCCCGATATGAGCAGTGGTCAAAGGACTGCAGCAGCTGCCATTTAATACCCAATCAGGGAAATGGTGGAAGACCCAAAAGTCGGTAGACAAGTTTTTCTTTAGACTGATCATCGACTACATTTTTTACTTCGAGACTGATCCAACAACGTTTCTGTACACTACCGGAAAAAAATTGCAGAACCACTAAAGAGTCGTGCGACATAAACGAAAGTTGATAGTCATGTCTCTACATCTGACAGATAGTGTCTATTCAAATATCGCGCCAACAGCGAAACAGTGTCGCTAGTAGCGCTATTATAAGGATACAGATCACGTTTGCTTTAAATACGAGCTGTGACTGTTGTGAGAGTTACTCACCTTTGAGATTGGACATAGTGAGTCGACGTTAGTCAAAAATGCCTTTAAGACGGCGAAGACACCATTATCAACAGCTCACTGAGTTTGAATGAGGTCGTGTAATAGGGCTGCGAGAAGCTGGATGTACTTTCCGAATGACTTCGCAGGAATGTAGCCACTTACATGATTGGTGGCAGTGCTGGTCACCGGGACACAGTCGCAAGAAGACTGGGCTCCTGACAACCATGGCACTACTGAGGGGGAAGGCCATCGTGATTGGCTTACGGCTGTTGTGCATCACTCCGCATTTGCAGCAGAAATTCGACAGCAGTTGGCACCACAGTGACACAACGAATTGTTACAAGTCAGTTACTTCAAGAACAGATACGAGCAAGACGCCCTGTAGCATGTATTCCACGGACACCAAACCATTGCTGTTTGCTACTTAGATGATGCCAAACGATAGCTCATTGGCCAGCGGAGTAGAGATCTGTTGTGTTTTCTGATGAAAGCTGGTCCTGTCTCGGTGCTGTCTGTTGGTTAGAAGGAAGCCAGGTGAGTCCCTGCAACCAACCTTTCTGAGGCCTGGATATGTTCAACCTACACCTGGAGCTGTGGTATGGGATGCGACTTCGTACGATAGCAGCACCACTCTCACGCCGGGTAATACGGCAGTATGGCGAATACACGCTTCCAATGTGCGTTCACCGCGATGTCGCCAAACACGGATGCGACCATCATGATGCTGTAAACACAACCTGGATTCATCCGAAACAATGATGTTTTGCCATTCGTGCACCCAGGTTCGTCGTTGAGTACACCATTGCAGGCGCTCCTGTCTGTGATGCAGCATCAAGGGTAACTGCAGCCACAGTCTCCGAGCTGAGAATACATGCTGCTGCTAACGTCGCCGAACTGTTCGTGCAGATGGTTGTTGTCTTGCAAACGGCCCATCTGTTGACTCAGGGATCGAGACGTGGCTGCACGATCCGTTACAGCCATGCGGATAAGATGCCTGTCATCTCGACTGCTAGTGATACGATGCCGTTGGGATCCAGCACGGCGTTCCGTATTACCCTCCTGAACGCACCGATTCCATATTCTGCTAACAGTCATTGGATCTCGACCAACGCGAGCAGCAATGTCGCGATACGATACACCGCAATCGCGATAGGCTACAATCCGACCTTTATCAAAGTCGGAAGCGTGATGGTACGCATTTCTCCTCCTTACATGAGGCATCACAACAACGTTTCACCACGCAACGCCGGTTAACTGCTGTTTGTGTATGAGAAATTGGTTGGAAACTTTCCTCATGTCAGCACGTTGTAGGTGTCGCCACCGGCGCCACCTTTGTGTGAATGCTCTGAAATGCTAATCATTTGCATATCACAGCATCTTCTTCCTGCCGGTTAAATTTCGTGTCTGTAGCACGTCATCTTCGTGGTGTAGCAATTTTAATGGCCAGTAGTGTAGATTGACTGAGTGCAACAGTCATGGAACTCCATCCCACAAACTGACATTCAGCACCTGTACGGCACAATGCATACACTTTTTGATGCTTGTATTCAACATTTTCAATGGTTTTTCTTCCACTTACATGAACGTGTAAACTTGCAACGTTAATCACTTAAATATGTTGCATGTATGAGGGTAGTTTGAAAAGTTCTCAGAACAGAATAGAAAAAAGTACTTACATCATTGACACTTTTCTCTATTTTTCGATGTAGTCTTCTTGTAGATTAACGCACTTCGTCCAACGATGTTCCATTGCCTTGACCCCATCTCGAAAATGAGTTTCCTCCAGGTCTGCAAAATAGCTGTTAACTCCAGCTATCAATTCTTCGTTTGAAGTGAATCTTCGTCCACCAAGAAAAATTTTCAGTTTTGGGAAGAGATGGAAGACTGATGGAGCCACATCAGGTGAATAAGGCGGGTGTGGCAACAATTCATACCTTAGTTCATGTAATTTTGCCATGGTGACGGTGTATGAGTGCGGGCGCGCGCCAAGAGTCGCGGCACCCATTTCGCAGATAATGTTTTCATTTCTAATTCTTCAGTTAAAATGTGATATATCCTTTCAGATGACATCTGGTAAGAGTGAGAAATTTCACGCACTTTCAATCGGCGATCCTCCATGACCATTTTGAGCACTTTTGCAATGATTTCTGGAGTAGTGACACATGATGGCCGACCACTGCACGGATCATCATCTAAGCTCTCCCGACCAAATTTAAAATCATTTGTCCACTTGGCAACAGCTAAATATGAAGGAGCAGAGTCCCACAGTGTATTCTGGAAATCGGCATGAATGTCCTTTGCTTTCATATCTTTCTTTATGAAGCACTTAATCACTGCTCGAATCTCGATTTTTTCCATTTTCGCAAATCATTACCCGGGAACAACAACAAAGCCACGTCACAGCCACAGCTCTCTTCCAAGAGCACTGATGTGGCACGCGTTTACAGGCAACAGCCCAATGAATATCACGTGAACATCTCGTTGCGCTAGCGCTGACCTCTCGTGGTGATTCCGAGAACATGTCAAACCACCCTCGTATTCTCGAAATCTCAGTACTCTACATTAATTATTTCTTAGTGTTGTAATTTTTTCCTTCAGTGTGTGTATGAATGCGTGACAAAATGTGAAACGTGATTTTATAACCGATTTTAGTGTATGTGAGTGAAAAATGTAATGGGGATATCTTGGCTTGAGGTCACTATCACACGAAAAACGTAAATGCATTAAGTGTGTAAAAATGTAAAAAGATTAAAAGTAATTTGTTACCGATTGTTGTATATATATGAAAAGAACAATTTTACTCTCTAATATCCCTTGTCATAGCCACAGTCTATGTGACAGACTATGCTGAACTGTATATGTGGGTGTACCTGATCCGAATACAAACCAGAGCTGCTGTTATAACCGAAAGTAGCCACTGGTTCTAACATGCATTCCATATCTATACAAATTAAAAATGGCAGCTCCATTTGTTGCTAAGTTTTAAATAACTTATTCTTCCCACTAACAATTATACTGTTTATTGGCTTCAACTATGTGCAGTCAACTGAAGATGCATCTAACAAGTTTTGGAATGTCAAGGCTTAGTCCTATATTTTTATATTATTGATATACGTTTTTCTCGGCAGACACGATGTTCTCAGCTTCTGTCAGGGTACCAGGTTTTGAAAAACTTGCTTATGTACATGCACGCCAGTGTTGAAGACCTAAGGCTTCAGACGGATCAACCCAAGGTGACGCGCCTTCATGCACCAGCTACGAAACTGCTACAACGCTTCACATACCACCTTCGTGTCTCAAACACAAGCAACTGAGACTTGTAAATGTGTAACATTCGAAGATGAATAAGTGAGATGTAAGTGAAATGTGACATGCATGTCGTATGAAACTAAGAAACAAATACGATCAGGGGCAGCAACTGCGGCGTAGCGAGCGTACTCAGTATTGAAAAAATAAAATAAAAACCAGTAGACGATATAAAAATACACTACTGGCCATTAAAATTGCTACACCACGAAGATGACGTGCTACAGAAGAGAAATTTAAGCGACAGGAAGAAGATGCTGTGGTATGCAAATGATTAGCTTTTCAGAGCATTCACACAAGGTTGGCGCAGGTGGCGACACCTACAACGTGCTGACATGAGGAAAGTTTCCACCGATTTCTCATACACAAACAGCAGTTGATCGGCGTTGCCTGGTGAAACGTTGTAGTGATGCCACATGTAAGGAGGAGTAATGCGTACCATCACGTTTCCGACTATGACAAAGGTCGGATTGTAGCCTATCGCGATTGCGGTTTATCGTATCGCGACATTGCTGCTCGCGTTGGTAGAGATCAAATGGTTCAAATGGCTCTGAGCACTATGGGACTCAACTGCTGAGGTCATTAGTCCCCTAGAACTTAGAACTAGTTAAACCTAACTAACCTAAGGACATCACAAACATCCATGCCCGAAGCAGGATTCGAACCTGCGACCGTAGCGGTCTTGCGGTTCCAGACTGCAGCGCCTTTAACCGCACGGCCACTTCGGCCGGCCTGGTAGAGATCCAATGACTGTTAGCAGAATATGGAATCGGTGGGTTCAGGAGCGAAATACGGAACGCCGTGCTGCATCCCAATGGCCTCGTATCACTAGCAGTCGAGATGACAAGCATCTTAATCCGCATGGCTGTAACGGATCGTGCAGCCACGTCTCGATCCCTGAGTCAACAGATGGGGACGTTTGCAAGACAACAACCATCTGCACGAACTGTTCGACGACGTTAGCAGCAGCATGGATTCTCAGCTCGGAGACCGTGGCTGCGGTTACCCTTGACGCTGCATCACAGACAGGAGCGCCTGCAATGGTGTACTCAACGACGAACCTGGGTGCACGAATGGCAAAACATCATTGTTTCGGATGAATCCAGGCTGTGTTTACAGCATCATGATGGTCGCATCCGTGTTTGGCGACATCGCGGTGAACGCACATTGGAAGCGTGTATTCGTCATTTCCATACTGGCGTATCACCCGGCGTGATGGTATGGGGTCCCATTGGTTACACGTCTCGGTCACCTCTTGTTCGCATTGACAGCACTTTGAACAGTGGACGTTACGACCCGTGGCCCTACCCTTCATTCGATCCCTGCAAAACGCTACACTTCAGCAGGATAATTCACAACCGCATGTTGTAGGTCCTGTGCGGGCCTTTCTGGATACAGAAAATGTTCGACTGCTGCCCTGGCCAGCACATTCTCCAGATCTCTCACCAATTGAAAACGTCTGGTCAATGGTGGCCGAGCAACTGGCTCGTCACAATACGCCAGTCACTACTCTTGATGAACTGTGGTATCGTGTTGAAGCTGCATGGGCAGCTGTACCTGTACACCACATCCAAGCTCTGTTTTACTCAATGCCCAGGCATATCAAGGCCGTTATTACGGCCAGAGGTGGTTGTTCTGGGTACTAATTTCTCAGGATCTATGCACCCAAACTGCGTGAAAATGTAATCACATGTCAGTTCTAGTATAATATATTTGTCCAATGAATACCCATTTATCATCTGCATTTCTTCTTGGTTTAGCAATTTTAATGGCCAGTAGTGTACACTTTCGAATTTTAGTTTCTCGCGCTGCAGCTGCAGGTGAATACTTTCTATGAGTTTCATTGCCAAGGTAATAAAAGTAAACTTACAATGCGTTGTGTTCTAAATAACGCTGAATTACTAGAAAATTGCGTAAAGAAGTGAGGAACTCGTGAAAAGGTACATTGGGGAGAGATGACGGAAGGTGGGAAGTAACGATACTCCAATGTAAAAATTTGGAAAATACGAGAACAGCATTACCAGCAAAAATCACCATATCTGGGACTTGAAAACGCGAGGCAGTTATGAAATGTGACGTGCTAACCTTGCGTAATGCTTACAATGAGCGTTGAGGGTTGAGAAGTTATAGATTACTGAAAAGTGTGACCAAATTACATTGCTGGGACAAAAGAATCACGACCAGCAAATGAAAACCCATACGAAATGGTCAGAATGGGCATGAAGAGGTTAAATAGGATGTTTATTTGCTCATTTTCTTTTAATCTGTTATCTACAAACCAATGTTTTCATATAAAGCTGTGTAACGAATATAATACATAATATAAAAACATTAAATTTCAAAATTATTAGTGTATCTCACTGTTATGCTGTTCAGAGGAGAGTAAAATAAGTGGGGAAGAAGAGAAATCGAGATAGAGAGTGTGAGAGAGGAACAGAGAACGGTACAAGATGGGTAATGACTTATTAAGGGCAAAACAGAGAAACAAAAAAAGTCTATACGCTACGCTTTGTCCTCCGGGCAGAAAAACACAGGATAAAATCGAACTCCACCGACAAAACTTCGGAGTTCTTCAAGGGATATTTTCTAAATATTCCGATATCACGGACCCGTGGTCTCTGATAGCTCATTAAAGAGTAATAATGTAATTATGATTTTTTCGTTCACAACCTCAATTACTCGGTATCTTTCTTTCTGTGAAAATATCTTCACAATAGTGAAATGCACAACCAGTATCTTCCACTTTAACACGGAACGGTCCGGTTTGTTGCAGGTGCGACCGCACAGATGCAAAAGTACTATGATGTGACTGCCGTCGCAGTGGAAACAGCATAATGCAGTTCTGCCGCTCGTCAACTGCACTATGTAAAACAATACAGGGCTATTACAAATGATTGAAGCGATTTCATAAATTCACTGTAGCTCCATTCATTGACATATGGTCACAACACACTACAGATACGTAGAAAAACTCATAAAGTTTTGTTCGGCTGAAGCCGCACTTCAGGTTTCTGCCGCCAGACCGCTCGAGAGCGCAGTGAGACAAAATGGCGACAGGAGCCGAGAAAGCGTATGTCGTGCTTGAAATGCACTCGCATCAGTCAGTCATAACAGTGCAACGACACTTCAGGACGAAGTTCAACAAAGATCCACCAACTGCTAACTCCATTCGGCGACGGTATGCGCAGTTTAAAGCTTCTGGATGCCTCTGTAAGGGGAAATAAACGGGTCGGCCTACAGTGAGCGAAGAAACGGTTGAACGCGTGCGGGCAAGTTTCACGCGTAGCCCGCGGAAGTCGACGAATAAAGCAAGCAGGGAGCTAAACGTACCACAGCCGACGGTTTGGAAAATCTTACGGAAAATGCTATAGCCGACGGTTTGGAAAATCTTACGGAAAAGGCTATAGCAGAAGCCTTACCATTTACAATTGCTACAAGCCCTGACACCCGATGACAAAGTCAAACGCTTTGAATTTTCGGCGCGGTTGCAACAGCTCATGGAAGAGGATGCGTTCAGTGCGAAACTTGTTTTCAGTGATGAAGCAACATTTTTTTTCTTAATGGTGAAGTGAACAGACACAATGTGCGAATCTGGGCGGTAGAGAATCCTCAGGCATTCGTGCAGCAAATTCGCAATTCACCAAAAGTTAACGTGTTTTGTGCAATCTCACGGTTTAAAGTTTACGGCCCCTTTTTCTTCTGCGAAAAAAAACGTTACAGGACACATGTATCTGGACATGCTGGAAAACTGGCTCATGCCACAACTGGAGACCGACAGCGCCGACTTCATCTTTCAACAGGATGGTGCTCCACTGCACTTCCATCATGATGTTCGGCATTTCTTAAACGGGAGATTGGAAAACCGATGGATCGGTCGTGGTGGAGATCATGATCAGCAATTCATGTCATGGCCTCCACGCTCTCCCGACTTAACCCCATGCGATTTCTTTCTGTGGGGTTATGTGAAAGATTCAGTGTTTAAACCTCCTCTACCAAGAAACGTGCCAGAACTGCGAGCTCGCATCAACGATGCTTTCGAACTCATGGACGGGGACATGCTGCGCCGAGTGTGGGAGGAACTTGATTATCGGCTTGATGTCTGCCGAATGACTAAAGGGGCACATATCGAACATTTGTGAATGCCTAAAAAAACTTTTTGAGTTTTTGTATGTGTGTGCAAAGCATTGTGAAAATATCTCAAATAATAAAGTGATTGGAAGAGCTGTGAAATCGCTTCAGTCATTTGTAATAACCCTGTACATTAGGCGCATATCAGCAAACGCAGCAAACCTATCCATACTGCTGTTATCAATGTTAACGTACAACTAACACTACCGAAAAAAGAGACAGAACGCAGCAGAACTGAATGCATACTTGGGGGCGATGAATAGATTGGGCATTAATGATGTCGACAGCAAAAGGAACACGTTTGTTTCCAAACCAGAAAAACAGAGCGCACCACGTTGTGCAGATATTTTGGTGCATTAGACATTTAAGGATAAATAACAGAAATAAATCAAGCTAAATTCAATTATTGTGCAACTAGCTACCTGAGACCATGGGTGTGCTACACCAAAATACTCAGAAAACCTCCCTGCACAACCTCCGCTATTTTTTCGGTGGATTTCACGTTCACACTGTGTATGACCATCTGGAATCCAGAACACACATGCTACTGCACTATACCGCACAGCTATACCATAGATTTAGTAATTTATAATTCCAAACTACATTACGCTATTCTGCTCTATTCGACAGAACATTATACATCACCACATTACACTACTATCACTTGATGCCAGAAGCAAAAATTGTTTTCCTCACTTTTTTTCTCGATTGCCAGCCCCTGGCGTGCTTAGGCGTAACTCAGGATTCAGAAGGGCTGTGCTGGCATGCCACTCAAGGTCTATCGGTTGGTACATCGTTGTCATCTGGACTCCTGGCTGGGAAGTTCGTGGCGCTCTCCATCGGTAATGCTGGAATTCAATATGGCGTCGGCCCACCCTTAGCCTTGGTGACAGCATCCTCTCCCGCAGGCATACGTTCAATCAAGTGCTGGAAGGTTCCCTGGGGAATGGCAGCCCATTCTTCACAGAGTGCTGCACTGAGGAGAGCTATCGATGTCGGTTGGTGAGGCCTGGCACGAAGTCGGCGTTCCAAAACATCTCAAAGGTGCTCTATAGGATTCAGGTCAGGACTCTGTGAAAGCTAGTCCATTACAAGGATGTTATTGTCGTGTAACCACCCCGCCACAGGCCGTGCATTATGAACGGTGCTCGATCGTGTTGAAAGTTGCAATCGCCATACCCGAATTGCTCTTCAACAGTGGGAAGCATGAAGGTGCTTAAAACACCAATGTAGGCCTGTGCTGTGATAGTGCCACGCAAAACAACTGCCATCGGATCGCCACATTGTGTACGGTGATTCGTCACTCCACGTAACGTTTTTCCACTGTTCACTCATCCAATGTTTACGCTCCTTACACCAAGCGAGGCGTCGATTGGCATTTACTGGCGTGATTTGTGACTTATAACCAGCCGCTCGACCATGAAACCCACGTTTTCTCACCTCCCGCCTAATTGTCAAAGTACTTGCAGTGGATCCTGATGCAGTTTGGAATTCCTGTATGGTGGTCTGGACAGATGACCGCCTATTACACATTACGACCCTCTTCAACTGTCGGCGGTCTCTGTCACACAACAGACGAGGTCGCCCTGTACGCTTTTGTGCCGTACGTGTCCCTCCCGTTTCCACTTCACTATCACATCAGAAACAGTGGATCTAGGGATGTTTAGGAGTGTGAAAATCCGGCGTACAGGCGTATGACACAAGTGACATGTAATAACCGGACCACATTCGAAGTCCGTGAGTTCCGTGGAGCGCCCAATTCTGCTCTCTCACGATCTCTAATGACTACTGAGGTCGCTGATATGGAGTACCTGGCAGTAGGTGGTAGCACATTGCACCTAATATGAAAAACGTATTTTTTTGGGATGTCCGGATACTTTTGATCACATAGTGTGTATATATACAGGGTGGTCCATTGATAGCGACCGGGCCAAATATCTCACGAAATAAGCATCAAACGAAAAAACTACAAAGAACAAAACTCGTCTAGCTTGAAGGGGGAAACCAGATGGCGCTATGGTTGGCCCGCTAGATGGCGCTGCCATAAGTCAAACGGATATCAACTGCGTTTTTTGACATGGGAACCCCCATTTTTTATTACATATTCGTGTAGTCCGTAAAGAAATATGAATGTTTTAGTTGGACCACTTTTTTCGCTTTGTGACAGATGGCGCTATAATAGTCACAAACGTATAAGTACGTGGTACCACGTAACATTCCGCCGGTGCGGACGGTATTTGCTTCGTGATACATTACCCGTGTTAAAATGGACCGTTTACCAATTGCGGAAAAAGTCGATATCGTATTGATGAATGGCTATTGTGATCAAAATGCCCAACGGGCGTGTGCTATGTATGCTGCTCGGTATCCTGGACGACATCATCCAAGTGTCTGGACCGTTCGCCGGATAGTTACGTTATTTAAGGAAACAGGAAGTGTTCAGCCACATGTGAAACGTCAACCACGACCTGCAACAAATGATGATGCCCAAGTAGGTATTTTAGCTGCTGTCGCGGCTAATCCGCACATCAGTAGCAGACAAATTGCGTGAGAATCTGGAATCTCAAAAACATCGGTGTTGAGAATAGTACATCAACATCGATTGCACCCGTACCATACTTCTATGCACCAGGAATTGCATGGCGACGACTTTGAATGTCGTGTACAGCTCTGCCACTGGGCACAAGAGAAAATACGTGACGATGACAGATTTTTTGCACGCGTTCTATTTAGCTACGAAGCGTCATTCACCAACAGCGGTAACGTAATATGCACTATTGAGCAACGGAAAATCCACGATGTCTGCGACAAGTGGAACATCAGCGACGTTGGTGGGTTAATGTATGGTGTGGCATTATGGGAGGAAGGGTAACTGGCCCCCATTTTATCGATGGCAATCTAAATGGCGCAATGTATGCTGATTTCCTACGTAATGTTCTACCGATGTTACTACAAGATGTTTCACTTCATGAGAGAATGGCGAGGTACTTCCAACATGATGGATGTCCGGCACATAGCTCGCGTGCGGTTGAAGCGGTGTTGAATAGCATATTTCATGACAGCACCATACCATGGCCCTCAGGTTCACCGGATCTGACGTCCCCGGATTTCTTTCTGTGGGGAAAGCTGAAGGATATTTGCTATCGTGATCCACCGACAACGCCTGACAACATGCGTCAGCGCATTGTCAATGCATGTGCGAACATTACAGAAGGCGAACTACTCGCTGTTGAGAGACATGTCGTTACACGTATTGCCAAATGCATTGAGGTTGACGGACATCATTTTGAGCATTTATTGCATTAATGTGGTATTTACAGGTAATCATGCTGTAACAACATGCGTTCTCAGAAATGATAAGTTCACAAAGGTACACTTATCACATTGGAACAACCGAAATAAAATGTTCAAACGTATTTAAGTTCTGTATTTTAATTTAAAAACCCTTCCTGTTACGAACTGTTCGTCTAAAATTGTTAGCCATGTTTCTGACTATTACAGCGCCATCTATCACAAATCGAAAAAGTGGTCCAACTAAAACATTCATATTTCTTTACGTACTACACGAATATGTAATAAAAAATGGGAGTTCCTATGTTAAAAAACGCAGTTGATATCCGTTTGACCTATGGCAGCGCCATCTAGCGGGCCAACCATAGCGCCAGCGCCATCTGGTTTCCCCCTTCAAGCTAGACAAGTTTCGTCTTTGTAGTTTTTTCGTTTGACGCTTATTTCGTGAGATATTTGGCCCGGTCACGATCAATGGACCACCCTGTATATATATATGGGTGTGTGTGTGTGTGTGTGTGTGTGTGTGTGTGTGTGTGTGTGTGTGTGTGTGTGTGTGTGTGTGTGTTTGGTGTCTGTTCTTTCAGATGTGTCAAAAAGAACAGGCACCACATACATATTGTCTTTTGGTACACTCCCAGACTGTGTGTTCCAGTGTGCCAACTGCTCCACAGTCGTAAATATCTGCCATGTGTTTTTTTAATAAATGGTTGAAAAATGAACTATGTCCCAACATGCAATGTATTGCTCCGTTCGTAGGCGAGATCTTCAGCTTTCTTTTATGTGGGGAAGGAACTGGTAGGTTCTTCTCCCTGTTTCTACCCTGTCTCAGAGTTCTCGCTGTTTTCTACCATTTATACTGTTATTTCCTTTTCTGATGTGGCTCTTGTGCCCAATATCTCCTCCACCTAACCGTATTCGCCCTTGATGAGCCAATACTGTGCGCCTCTCTCTTACAGCTAGGTCCAGTGATCTCACGCCTGATATCACCATGACTACCTCAGTTGGTGCGCTCGATTGGTGAGGAACATGGACGACTGTCACTGAAGTACCAGCTGTTAAAATTTGCATAAGCTAGGATATAATCTACTGGCACATGATGGACACCAGCTCACCTTACCTGTTAGTGCAGCTGATTTCTTTAGAATATCTTTTCATTTGTTTCACACAGGACAGTAGGACAACTTCAATGAAATTGCAATTTTTCCCACCATTTTTCCTATTTGATTGTTGCCTAATCCATATTTTCTACAATTTCAATTCAATGCAATTGATATTAGTTTTTTTTTTTTCAATTTCCTAGCTAACTATTATTCCCTCATTTAAATTAACATACATGGACTATTCTGCCCTGTTGGTTTTTCATATGCCACAAGTGGGATATTTCTACCACCTTGGATTTTCCCCTGCCATTTTCCTCAGGACAGGTGTTTTTTGCTGACCTCTTGGATTTCCAACTTAACACAAGTGGAGTATTTCCACATCTTGGATTTTTCCCGTTTCCTTTACCAAGAGTGACGCCACAGGAGGCAAGCGGAGGCGCAACTGAGCTACCAGAAGTAACATCACCAATGTGCAAAGCTGGAATTTCTGCAGCACCAGAGTCAATATATAACTACTCACGGTCATTCAGTGTTACCAAGGCCTCTACTGCTGGGTGACCAGCCTCTCTACTTAAATAGTGGTGCATGGTACAATGTCCAGTCGCATTAACGTGACCACCATCTGTGTTCGACGTCAGTGAGCAATAACCACTCACAAACATGTGGTAGCAATAGCAATGGAAGGTGCATAAAGCGTGTAAGACGGACACTGAAAACACTGCAGTCGTCGTAATGCGAAAAGAGAACAATTTATCTGACGTCCAAAGGGGCATTATCAACAGCATTATGGTCAAAGGTGGAAACATTTCCGAATACAAAGTTCTTAAACTGTTCGTGTGCCATCGTGGTTAAAATATACTGTGCATGGCATAATGGCGCTATCCAAAACCGTGGTGAACCACGGGCCATAGATGATACGAGTGAATGACAGCTGCAGAGATGTGTATGGGCAACTGCTGCGCAACTGATCACCCAGATGAACCAAGGGGCTGTCAACAATGTCTCCTCAACGACCATTCAGCGAAAGTTGATGCGTACGGCCTCTGCAGCAGGCACCTGGTTCGTGCACCCGTAATGACTACTGTTCGTCGGCGACGATGGCTGTAATTTGCACGTCAGTACCGTAATTTGATGTCCACTGAGTGGCAACACGTGACCTTGTCCGACGAATCACGTTTTATGCTCCATTGGACAGATGGTCGTTGTCGTGTACAGCGTGAAACGTCTCAAAAATCTTGCAACAATCGTCGGAAGGGTCCAGACCAGAGGAGGGAGTATTATGGTCTGGAAAACGTTTTCATTGCATTCCCTGAGTGATCTCGTCATTTTGGAAGGCACAATGGAGCAAAAAGGTATGTATCTATACTTAGAGACCATGTCCACCCCTACATGCAATTTGTTTTCCTCGGCACAATGGCATCTGCCAGCAGAACAATGCAACGTGTCACACAGCTTGCAGTGTATGTGCGTGGTTCGAAGAGTCTATTGTATTCCTCTAGTCACCAAATTCCCTGGATTTAAGCCCAGTCGAGAATCTCTGGGACCTCCTCAACAGAGGAACCCAGTGCTGCTGACTATGGAATTGGAGTGGTTATGGCTCCACATACCTGCTGGTACCTTCCGGAATCTCACTGTCTCTCTTCTTGCAAGCCCCACTGTGGTCCACGCTGCAAGAGGCGCTTGTTCCGGCTTTTGACAGATGGTCATATTAAAGTGGCTAGAAGGTGTAGTAAAGTTAGGGCCACTGTTCCCAGAATGAGATTTTCACTCTGCAGCGGAGTGTGCGCTGATATGAAACTTCTTGGCAGATTAAAACTGTGTGCCGAACCGAGACTCGAACTCGGGACCTTTGCCTTTCGCGGGCAAGTGCTCTACCATCTGAGCTACCCAAGCACGACTCACGTCCCGTCCTCACAGCTTTACTTCTGCCAGCACCTCGTCTCCTGCTTTCCAAGCTTTATAGAAGCCCTCCTGCGAACCTTTCAGAACTAGCACTCCTGAAAGAAAGTCTGTGGCTAAGCCATGTCTCCGCAATATCCTTTCTTTCAGGAGAGCTTCTGTAAAGCTTGGAAAGTAGGAGACGAGGTGCTGGCAGAAGTAAAGCTGTGAGGATGGGGCGTGAGTCGTGCTTGGGTAGCTCAGATGGTAGAACACTTGCCCGCGAAAGGCAAAGGTCCCGAGTCCGAGTCTCGGTCCGGCACACAGTTTTAATCTGCCAGGACGTTTCAAGGCCACTGTTCTTTGGACTTGAGTGCTCCATACATGTTCAATCGAATTTCAGTCCAGGGTGTGAACTGTCCACTCTACACATCTCAGGTCATCATGTTACACTTACTCATTCACTGTATGAACCCTGTGTTGGTGGGTATTATCATCCATCACGCGAAACCAAGATTAATACGCTGTGCAAAAACAGGTGTGCACATTCTGTTGTAGGACGTCACGCTTACAGTGGCTTATGTGCTCCGAACATCAGGCAACCACAAACAAAAAGACTGGTACACCACATTGGTCGTTTTCGGCGGTATTTTCAATGTTGTAACGTGTCTCATGGTTGTGCTAATCAAAGAGAAGGTGAATATTACTCTCTAGGCTAAACAGTGTGGACACTATACGTGTTCCTACGTCAACTCATTATGGGCAAGACACAACATTTGCTGAAACATGTGGCGTTGTGTGAGTGTGATGTATCAGGCAGGTTGCCAATCATACAAAGCAGGCTCTCAAAGCTGAGGATACAAAGTCTGGTAGGAGATATGTGATCAACTAGCAACTGTGTGTCCTTCAGCCAGGCTGGGTGCCATGTAGAATTGACATATTTGGGGCTTAAGGCAATGTTATCACCCCGGTGCTGGATTATATCACGTGGTTAACCGTCCCCGTACTGCCGATGAATATTTTCTGCCATTGAAGTTGTCCCCACAGCCACGAAATGACCATGCAAGCAACAATGAATCCTGGGCCAAGCTTGCACTGCCGGTGACTGGCCTACAAACTGCCATTAGTTTGGACACGTGCATTGTCATCCGTACAGTGCGAGCGATTATGATGTGATAATGTGTACAGCACCCTGTAAATATCGCACTAAAATTATGCAGTTTCGCTCCGAATGCGAGACAGAAATCGCACTAAAATTACGCCATTTCTCTTCGAATACATGCTGGTATGCAAATAAAATGAACGAAAACGTTTTGTAACGGTCTCTCTGCGATAACTAGAAACCAGTGTCGAGTGCTGACATGACGGAGAGCTGCACTAGGATCAGCTCAGAGAAGCGACGGAGCTGTCTGTCTGCCACTGCACGTGCACTGACGCGACGTCATTCCTTCTGGCACTAAGAGTGCTGCGTCGCTCACAGCACCAAGTGAGCATTTTTCTTTGTAATTCCCTGTAGTGTAACGTGCAAGCGTAGAGTATGAGGACTTCTTGTAGAAGCATTGCAGCGATGGCGTTGCGGCCGAGGGGACGCCGGCACGGTAGCTCAGCGTGTTCGGCCAGAGGGTTTAGCTATCCTCTGTAATAAAAAAAAAAAACTGAGTGAACGGATCAAAGAACAACCAGAACAAGTGTCATAGGACGTCCGCCACGCACAAAGTCAACATATAATGTAGAACGAAATGATATAAAAAAAAGGGGGGGTCTGAAGCAGGCATTGGTAATTAGCGAACACAGCTGAGTTCGTGCTGATACCAACATCTTTTTTCTCATTTTGTGTTATTTCTCGCAATGTTGAACTATCAACTATAGAATTTAAATACATGTAGTTAAACAGTTCAGTTTGTATATGTAAAATTAATAAATTCAGTTTAGTTACGATTACTACCATTGTAAGTCAAAAAGCCTTAGGTCACCACATTCTAGCACATTGGTATAACTTTGCACGAGCTGCCACTGCATAAAAATGCGGTGCCATCATGCATCCATAAGACTTGAATACTCTACTGTAAAGTGGACTCTACAGAATCATAGCCACTATATTCGAGATCTCTGTCCATGGGCATCCACAGAAATGTTTCCAAGAGGGGGACAAGATTTCAAAATTGCTAGTTGTGACATAACTAATCCGGCAAGTTTGCTATCCTGAAAACTAAATTTGGTAAGTGCAGAAAACTTATTGTATCTCAAATAACTGATATGCATTTAATATTTTGAAAATATATTACCCTGATATATAAATGATAACTGTAATTAAACAGTTTATACAAAATACACCTAATGTTATTAATATTAATATGTATTTCAGCTTTCTGACTAAAAAATCCGAAACTAAATCCTTGTATGATTAAACCCACACAGCATGCAAGTGTAATGGATATGCTTCAGGAACTCAAATGGGAATCACTGGGGGGAAGAAGACATTCATTTTGAAGAACACTGCTGAGAAAGTTTAGAAAACTGGCATTTGAAGCTGACTGCTGAACGATCCTACTGCTGCCAACATACATTTTGTGTAGGGACCATGAAGATATGATATGAGAAATTAGGGCTCATATGGAGACATATAGACAGTCGTTCTCCCCTCATTCTATCTGCGAGTGGAAAACGATAGGAAATAACTAGTAGTGGTACAGCGTACCCTCCGCCACGCACCGTGCGGTGGCTTGCAGAGTATGTATGTAGATGTAGATCTAGACAGTATCCTACTACTTACAAAATAAAGCTAGAAAATATAAGGAGTGATCAAAAAGTTTCCATTTGAGGGCACTGGTGCAGCATATTTGCAACGTAGCCTGGCTCCAACACTGGTATGTAGGTACCAACCTGTAGCCAAGGGATTAGAGTGGCAACCGTGTCTTTCCAACATGCATGTGGTAAATGTGTAAACATGAAATATGGCAACATTGTTACACAATGCATCCAGTAGACATCGATTGGCTAATGTAGAATGTGTATGGGGGAGCACGTCTGTCGAAAACCACAATTGTGGAATGGGTTGCCAGGTTCAGTGCTAGTCACAATTTGATACAAGATGCCAGTCGATCTGGGGGCCAGCCTCGTCCAGTTAATAAGCCGACTCAAATGAGAGACACTCGAGCACCCGCCCTATAGTCCTCATCTCTCCCCATGCAGTTATGCCTTCAGTCCCTTAAAAAAGGCCTTGAAGGTTTGACGATTCCTGTCAAACGAAGGTGTGCAGCAGGCAGTTACAGACATCTTCACGCAAAAGGATGTGGCATATTGCCAATTGAGTATCAACACGGTGTGTCGGTGGGATAATTGCCTCAATGCTCACAGCAATTTTGCTTCATTGGTATACAGATTCTTGACTGTACGGCCTTCAAACAGAATCTTTTTTATCACCCTTTATAATTAACACAAAAAATAATTATTTGTATTCCCATTGTGATAGGGTGAAGCTGAACAATGTTTGACTGAGAAAATCTTGTTGGAACTCAACAAAAAGTGATCAACAGAAGATATTTCTTGATGAGGAGAAACAGAGAATAAACTTAAAAAAAACTGCTCCTACTTTAATGCAATCACCAATACTTCATTTACTTCACATATGATGAAGTTACTGGATTTAATGCATTATTTTCATGCTTTCTTTATTTGCCATAAACAGTATTGGGGATGGATGACACGCATAAATACTGCTGCCATGTATAAGTTGTGTTGCGAATCATAATGTCAGTGTGTTGGGTCAACCCCTTCTTGTAGCTTGATAAGGGCATTATGAGGAAGTGCCAGAGAATGGACTGAGGGCACTATTTCAATGTTGTTCTCTAAAGGTTCACTTCCACCTTGACTGCAGGACAGCACCAAAACCACAGCAGCACCAGGGAATCAGTTTAGTTTTCTGTGAACATCTTAACAACAAGCACCACCACAAAAATCCTTGATATGTATTGACTGCTAAAACCACAGTATCTCTCATTGCATTGGCAATGAATACACAGTTTGGTAGAGTCACAAACATTCATTGCTAGATATTAGCAAGAATTCTGTAATGGGTAGAAATCCTGCACACAGATTCCAGGAGAGGGAAAGTGCCCCCTCTTGCCTCCTGCCCCCCCTTACCATGCAGATACGCATGTCTCTGTCTTCATTAATTGTTGCAGTCACACCTAAGCACTTGCATAACTGTGTGTCATATATACTGCACTCCATGTTTATATGTTAGTCTGTACAGTGTTACCATGACACAGTATTTCTGTTGATTTCAAAGATCTCTCATCTTACAGCCATTACAATATATAGGATTATTTGTACCTCTGGGGTTTCAGAAGACAACTGCACATTAAGTACAAGACTTACAGAGAAATGAATCATATCAGTGGATAGATCACCTCTCCAACTTTTAGTTCATAATATGTGTTGTGGCATAGTTGAACCAGGGGGAAAGTGAGTGGGAAAATGCAGACAATTCATCTGCTCCATATTGCTGCATCAAATTGGTTTGTGCCTGCAGATGGGCAACTTAATAAAAATATTTCCAAAGTGAACTGCTGTAATACCTTCCCGTGCTCTTCTTGTCAGTGACTTAATGATGTACTGATGTTTGCCATGTCACAAACAGGAACCAAATTGTCATGTGAGTTAAAAACGTGGAGAGATGCTGTATCCACTGATATGTGTCTACTCTCTTTATGTCATGTAGTTTTTGCACAATCATCTTCTGCAACCCTAGAGGTACTTATGAATAACCGTTTACATAACTTAATACTTTGTTGGCCCAGCCTGATACAAATCCAACACTTTCAAACAGGAACACAAATCTAGATCAGACAAGTGTTTTATGGCCATTGCTTTACATAGATGAACTACACATTTCCAACTATACACCCAAAGATAAGACTGAAGGAACTTGTTACTGTCCTGTAACACAGGTAAGTTAGAGGAAAACCTCAACAACATCATTTCTGGAAACCATAAACTAACTGTCATGAATATTCACTATGTTGCTGTTATAAAAATTCTTCATATAATTACCTTATGCAATTAGTAGCACTGCAATCTAATTACATCATTGACACAGAGCAAACAATTGCAACTTTCAGAGAAAAACTTCCATTTGTACAGCAACAGTGAATGAAGACCACTGCATTTGTCAACTTGGTCTAATAGTGTCAAGGTATCATTAGCTGTGATGGAAGGCAATCAACAATTTTAAGACAGCTCAAACTGAGACACTGGTGGAAAGATGGTTGCATGTGGGTCTGTTTGCTGTTCACAGACTACTAAAAAATCTATTCACAAGTCACCACCTAGAAAGCTGGGCCAAGACCTGATACTGTGCACCAGACTGATATTTGTGGTTGTGTACTCCAAGGAATGGGGCCATGATAACACAGCAATTAGCTGCAGCCACTGTAAGAGTAATATCAGAGAGTACTTTGTGGAGATAGCTTCATAAGTGAAGTATGTATGTAAGGCTATCAATCAGGTGTGTGTTGTTCACCAATTATCACAGGATGGAGTGTTTGCAGTAAACCTCTCAGCACACACACATGTCTGCAGTGCTCATCCAGATGGAGCTTGTATTGTAGACAAATATCTTCAATAACCAAGAATTCAATGCATGGAGGGGTCAGCTTGGTATCTCAACCTGATCTGGATAAAGATGAATATTCAGTACAAGTCATCAGCTTTGACCAGTGACATAGGGAATGTGATAAACAACATGGCAACTATGAAGTGATATCAGTGAAAATTTTTTGAAATTGGCTGAGCCACAGCAGACTGTCACCACAACCAAGTTAAAAAGTTTCACATTAATTGGCTTCACCAACTAACAACAAAACTGTGAGTATGTGCACAAACGGTGACATCATAATAGCTATTAACATTATGCCAGTGGTCAAAGCTGATGACTCGTATCAAGTATTCCTCTTGATCCCCTGATCCCACAAAGCATCTTGAGATGCTCTCTGGAGGTATTTTACTGCTCAAAATCCTCCTTCCCAAAATCTGTGCTGCTGTGTGATCAATTTCGTGAGGAGGACAGCTTTCACTCAATACCTACCTCATAGACATGACCTTCAATAGTACCACACATTAGGTATTATATGTCATGACACACTCCGTGCCATAGCAAACTAATAAATCCATTTTGTACATTTCAAACAGTTTCTAAATACATAAATTCTTATAGAGTGGAACTACGTCTACATATGCATTGATATCATGTCAATGTTTCAATTTTTATTACTGTTTAAATACTTTGTTTTGATGTTTTATATCATTTATTTATGGAAGCCAGTGCGCTTATGTTTCTTCCTGTTTCATTCATGGATACATTTGAAATTAATAACATGATGCATATGTCTATGCCTACAGTTGCTACTCACACACTCCCTATGTGAGTTTTATGTAGGGTTTTAACACATTTTGTTTGTGACTGAAAGCATATTGGTTTCCCAACAAATTAACTTCTGTAATGATTACATACTATAACTCTAGTTCACCTATTAATTTCATTATCAAACAGTACTATGTTTAAAAAGAAAATAATGTTCATAATTTTAGAATCTGTACATTTATGGAAATTTTCTATTCTTTGTACCAGGCTAAAATTTCCTCAGGATCTGACAACTATACATGTTGATTTTTCAGATATTGTTTTATCAAAGGCAATTACATAATTGATTAATAGTGTAGATAATTTACAAATATTAATGCATCATCATTAGTGACCTCCACCTATGTTCAAAATTAATGTGCAATAACCACTCACTGACAGCAGGTGGCAGCACGAACCATAGAGGGTATATAAAACATGTCAGGAGGATGCAGAAGACAATGCAGTAGTTGTCACAATGCAGAAATGGAGCAATTTATCCAATGTCAGAAAGGGCGTCATCATTGGCTCTCAGGCCAAAGGTGGAAGAATTTCCACAACAGCTAAGTTTGTAAACAGTTCACGTGCTGCCATTTGGCAAAATAACACGATTCGAAACTGGTGCAGAGAGAACTTTGGTGTATTACAGGCCATAGATGACATGGGTGAATGACAGCTACAGAGATGCGTGTGGTCGAATTTACATGCAACTGACAGCCAAGATGAACCAAGGGGGCTCCAAAACAGTGTCTCCTCAATGACTGTTCAGTGAAAATTGCTACGTATAGGTCTCTACAGATGGTGTCTGGTTCATGCACCCATGCTGACTGCTGTTTATTGGCAATGAAGGCTGGAATTTGCTCACTAGTAACACAATCTGATGTCCACTGAGTGGCGACAGGTAACCTTTTCAGAAGAATCACATTTTATGCTCCATCAGACACACAGCTATTGTGGTGTACAGCATGAAACACCTGAAAGCAAACACCCTGCATGTGTCATAGTATATGGAATGTTTCTATGGCATCCTCTGGGTGATCTTGTCATTCTGGAAGGCACAATAGATTGACACAGCTATGTACAGTGGTTAAAATAAATGTTGCATATTGATGAAACGTTAATATTGAATGCTGTGATGCAGAAATATATTATCGTATCAATATATTGGTTTGTTTGTAATGTAATTCCAGTGGGAATGGTCCACGTTTCTACCACAATGGGTCGGTATGTGCAGTCTATGGCAACCGTGTCACCTTTAAACGTTGCAGTAGTCATGCTGTGTGTCATTACAAGAGTTGTGTTGCTTCAGGATGGTTTGGACAACAATAAAACACAATCAGAGGCTCCATATAGTCACTATAATGATGTATAAAGGAGACAGGTGGGACTTAAGTGTGAATGTCAGCGTGAGTCAAAGCGATATCTCGAGAACTGGCAACGGGATCAGTTGAGGATTGGCACAGAAGTGGCCACAGAAGAAAAACAGGTGTGCAGGACCAACATCTGTGTGTAACAGCAAGCAGGAATCCTCAACACAATACTACACGTCTACAGTGGCCATTCTAATCAGCCACAGGAGTGCAGGTGGCAACACAGACGATATGGAACAGGCTCCATGAGAAGGGATTACATGCCAGAAGACCTCTCAATGTTCCTCCTCTAAATGAAGTTCGAGAAGGGCTCGTGTTGCATGGACACAAATCCACTTTTTGTGGACTAGGCAGCAGTGGGACGCAGTGTTCTTTTCTGATGAGACCTATATCGGTCTCCACCATGACAATACTGATATTCATGTGTGGAGGCAAGAAGGACAACTTTTAAAACGTAACTATATTGCGGACTGCCCTTATCAAGCCAGTTCAGTCATGGTTTGGGATGGAGTCATGTATGGCCACAGGCCTCCCCTTGTGCCAACATATCAGGATGACATTCTTGCACGCACCATGGCCCCATTTGGTGAACATACTGGAGTGGGATTCACACTGATAGGGGACAATGCACACTACCATCATAATCTTGTGAACACCTTCCTAGTGGAGCATAGAATCAATTTGATGGAATGGCCTCCACATTCTCCATATCTCAACTGCAATTAGAAAGCATGCACCATGCTAAAACGAGCAGTTTGCAGTCATCCTGTCCCACCAGAAACCTTACAGGGCATCATAGAGGCCATTGTGGAGGTATGGGATTAAAGGTGTCTCCAATTACGAGGGAAGCCAATTGGGTCATAAATAATGTATTATGCAAGATAACAGAAAAAACACTAGTGCTTGTGGTATAATCTTTTATGAGGTTCTGTTATTTATTTATTTTTTCCTTGTGTTTATTAAGTGGAACTGTGTTTATCCTCTTTATGTTTGTTTTCTCATGACAGTACCCAAGAGAATAAAATCGGTTTTGTTCTCTGTTGTGTCCAGTATTGGCAATAAACAAATATGTAACATTTATTTTGACCACTGTAGGTAACCTTGGGGATCATGTCCACCCCCACGAGCAGTTTGTTTTCCCTTGGCACGATGGCATCTGCCAGCAGGCCAATGCTACATGTCTCACAGCTCACAGTGTACGTTCCTGATTTGAAGAGCACCAAGATGAGTTTACTGTGCCCCCATAGCCAACAAACTCACTAGATTTAAGCCCAACTGAGAATCTGTTGGACCACCTTGACCTGACCATGGATCGTCAGTCGAGAAACCTAGAGCAGCTGACCACAGCACTGGAGTCAGCATGGTTCCACATCCCTGTCAGTTCCTTCCAGAACCTCACTGACACTCTTGCTGCACCTCTCGCTGGGGGTCGCACAGCAAAAGGCAGTTATTCGAGCTTTTGACAGATGGCCACATTAATGTGACTGGACAGTTAAAATTTCTTTATCATGAACAAAATTTTTTCTACCTGTCAGAGCCTTCAAGTCACAAAACTGACTACATAGCTCTAATAAATGCATTTTTTAAAGATACCTTTGCTGTACTGAGACAGATGGTTCATCAAATGCAAAGTACCAAAAGAATGAAGTACGCAATTTGTTAATCAACAACAAATTCTGAGCAACCCAAGTAAATCTAAAGACAGACTGATACGATACACGGCTATATGACTGAACTTTTAACACAGCTGTATTTGGAGTGATGCAGTGACCAGGAAGCATAGGCTGTTGACAAATGGCATCACATTGTGTTTAGTGACAAATTACATCTCTATACTACTCCAAATGACCATCATCAGTGCGTATGGTGACAAACTGGCAAGAGATTCCAGTCTTACAATGTTTTGAGGAGGTACCGTGGTGTTACTACTGGTATCATGGAATGGAAAGCCAGCAGATGCGACTTCAGGTCATGGTTGCTAGTGATTAAGGAAGGAATCTGACAACACAATGGTATATCATGGACATCCTGCATCCTCAAGTGTTACCTCTCATGCAACAGTATTGTGGTGACATTTTTCAACAGGACGATGCTTGTCCACACATGGCACTTGTCTCTACGGACTGTCTGCAGTATTTTGAGGGACTCCCATGGCCATTAAGATCCCCAATACCTGCCTCTGTTAAAACATGTAGAACCAGTTCAGATATTGACTCCACCCCATTGCCAATATCCAGTATCTCGAGGACCAGTTACAACAGTTGTTGGCCAGCTTCCCTCAGAAGAGGGAACTGAATAAAGTCATGCATCAAGGTCAGATGTAGTGGAATATCATTGACATATGGGCTCATACTGACACCACCTTTGATTCAACTCGAGTTCTTAATCACTGACATAACATCACATACCATCTCAATCTATTAACTTTAGAGGTATTTATTTCAAAATCTGAGTGTGTCATCTTTCATTTATATGAAACCTGCATACACTTAACATTCACCATTAGCTCAACTGCCTTCAGCCGGTTCGAGTGCAATAATGTCTCATTAGTGCAACATTCACACTGAGTGGAATATTTGACTGACAGTTTGTTAATGACAACTATGTCTGTTTACATTTTGAACACGCCATGCAGTGTCTCAGTCTGTGGGTGAACTTTTATGACATTTTAGCCCATTTCAGTACATTTGGGTGTATCTTGTATAAATTCTAAAATTATTAAATTTTCCTTTTCTTTCTAATATTTTTCTTTCTTAACAGTGAATATTTTGTGTTCACGGCAACATTCAAGTTTTGGGCAGTGATTTAACAATGACACTATATTGATGATGGTCGAAGTAGAGAGGATATAAAATGTAGACTGGCAATGGCAAGGAAAGCATTTCTGAAGAAGAGAAATTTGTTAACATCGAGTATAGATTTAAATGTCAGGAAGTCCTTTCTGAAAGTATTTGTATGGAGTGTAGCCATGTATGGAAGTGAAACATGGACGATAAATAGCTTAGACAAGAAGAGAATAGAAGCTTTCAAAATGTGGTGCTACAGAGGAATGCTGAAGATTAGATGGGTAGATCACATCACTAATGAGGAGGTATTGGATAGGATTGGGGAGAAGATGAGTTTGTGGCACAACTTGACAATAAGAAGGGACCGGTTGGTAGGACATGTTCTGAGGCATCAAGGGATCACACATTTAGCATTGGAGGGCAGCATGGAGGGTAAAAATCGTAGAGGGAGACCAAGAGATGAATACACTAAGCAGATTCAGAAGGATGTAGGTTGCAGTAAGTACTGGGAGATGAAGCTTGTGAAGGATAGAGTAGCATGGAGAGCTGCATCAAACCAGTCTCAGGACTGAAGACAACAACAACAACAACAACAACAACAACAACAACAACAACAACACTACATGAGCAACTGTCAAATTTTATAAAGCATGAATTGGTGGACATACTAAAAGTAAGTTCCATTTTCACCTTGAAATTCTTATCACAAAAGGAAAAAAAAGGGGGAAAAACCATTTGATAGATACATCACACCTTCATTCAACAGCACACTACTATCCATGTACAACCCAATACCACCAACCCCCCCCCCCCAAAAAAAAAGGACCTAAATGCAACATTGTGCACACAAACCACAGAAAGGTAACTAGGAAGGATACTAGTTCCGTATATAAAATCAGTGACTTCAGTCCATGCATTGTGCTCTCCTTTGTACTCCACCACACCCAAGAGAGGTTTGTAACCTTTTAAAAACATATAATGCAATGCTGTGAGTGTGGCTAGGCCTGATGTTTAGGAAGGTCTTTAGTTATGGATGATGCTATTCTCATTAGCTTTTGTAGCAAAGTGTCTTATGTTTGTGTAACAAAGGACCACCTTCTGTCATGAGGGGACAGTATATAGGTATTAGAGACAATTTCAAGTAAATACTTCAACAAACTGTAGTTAAAATTTATGTATTTCTTTCTTTATTGTACAATTGAAAACAAAATTATGGAAATAATTTGTAAATAAAGAGTACCAAATTCAATATATGCATAATTGTTGTCCAGCAAGATCATTTGCATGCAAAAATTCCATTAGGAAAGCACTAGGAAACTTCAAATTACAATAAAATATATTTTCAATACCACCATATATTTTTGAAGTATATAAATGCTGCTGTGCTAAAAAAAAAATCAAATCCCTGTTTTTACTACTCAGATATGAAACGCATTATTTTACAGCAGAGGATGAAACGCTGATACAGACAATTACTGGAAACATCCAGTGACTCTTACGAAAATGATAGTTTATGGCAGTAAATGGATAACAGGGAGTCATGTACAATTTCTGGATGAGATAGACAGGTTACTTTTTAATATACCATCTGACACAGTCAGCACCGTCATCCAGTCACTGTACATACTTGTCCATCACCAGCTGACTCACAGAAGGCTGGCACACTGGTACAAAAACTGTCATGTTATAATTTACATAGCTACATATCCCTTCAATAATAATGATAAATTCTGATATTTCAGTATAAGAAAACATACATTTTCAGACAATACACCAAAGAATGAAAGTTTCACAATGAAATTTGAAAATGAATTGACAGAATACAGTATTTGTAGCTAAAGATTCAAATGAAGATAATGCAACCTTTAGAAGGGAATGGAAGTCTAAAAATACTGCCACTGCCCTCCCCCCCTCCCAGTACTGAAATGAAATGAAGGACTTTCCTTCAAAATTCCCATTTGTAGTAACGAGCTACGTTATGACTATATTCTGGAACTATGTATTCTACACAGCGTCTAATGTAGAAACATTTTCACATAAAATAATAAGCATCAACACTTAAATGACTTAAGCTGTAAAAGTAATAAACAGCTACAACAATGCACACCTCAATATCGAAAAGTCAACCAAAACTCATATTTAAAAAAAGTAAGACTTTTACTTAAAAATGAACTATAATCAACAGTTTTTAATAATTTTGCTCACTGTTTTTGGTGCATGATATGCTTAACAAAAAACTAAATTTTACTAACTAGAGAAACTTTAACTAAGATACTAAACACTGTAAGTTTACATTGGATTTTATCAGGAAGTAACCACATAAATCTTTTTCTGAGAATAAATTCAAGAATTCGCACTCCATGCAAAAGCGCCTTCCAGAGGTACAGCTTTTGAGGAGAGGATAATGAAATAAAACATTTTTGTGCTTTCCAAACAACAGCACACATGCTAAAGATGACAGGTGATTATGACTCAATTTACAATCTGTATGACACTAGTCAACACCAGACTGATTTAACATTACATAAAAATAGAAAGGAATAAAATGTCTTTCAGTACAATGAAAAACTTGTTAAATGTTAATGATTACTTTACTACACAAAGGCACATAAACGAATAAATTCTACAATACTTGTGTGTACAGGCACTTTTTGAAGCTGGGAAGCACCACCCAGCTATAAAGGTAATGAAGTGGTAACACGTTTGCTCGTATCTTTTATGAAATTTTTCAAGAAGATAGAAACAAAGCTTGTGTAATTTTTGGAGTAATATGATCACATATTCTCCTTAAAAAAATATGCAGCCTCTAAAAAGGGAGACCATATTCAATGATACTGTCAAAGTCAGTAATTAGTACTAATAAATATATCTTATGGCATGTGCAATATGGCAACGAAGATATAAAAATCTGAAGCCTTACAACATGGCATAGAAAACAGCTGGTAAAAAACCACCATAACAATTCTTAGTCACTCTGTCAATACTGAAGGCAACCTCATGAGAAACAGTTCAGAAGGCACAAGTTTCACTTTTAATGAAACACCACTGATTACCACGTACAAAATATAAAAGAGGAAATCTCACATCGGCATCTCATTGAGACTGAGATGGTTTCAATAGCAGTCGATATCTTGCCCCATTTTGATCTGTAAAGAACCAAAACAAAAATGTAGATACTTCGTTAACTTCAGACAACAAGTATTTTTTGCAAATCGTTTATGAAACATTGACACAAATTTTACTGCTACAGAATATTCACAGATACAAGCAAGCACATACTAAATCTTATAACCATGCTTCAAACGATGAACAGTACCTCTCTCAGAAGTATATATCTCAATGTATAGTCTACAAGCCACCTAACAGTGTGTGATGGAGAGAAGTTGGGGTTCGACAATCATTTTCCCCTTTTCTGTTTCATTCACGAACTGGATCTGGGAAGGATGACTGTCAGTAATACTCTGTATGGTTTATAGTATCTTTGATTTTACTGTTATGGTCCTTTTTGCAAGATATATGTGCAAGTGAGCAATATGTTACTCGATTCTTCTTGGAAAATACATTCCCAGAATTTTAAATAAACCTCTCCGCAATGCACCACTCTCCTCACATATAGTTTACCAATGGAAATGGATGAGCATCTCAGTAAGGTTCTTTCAGTTACTGGAAAAAAAAAAAAAAGAAGTCTAATGAAACATGTAGCTCTTATTTCGGTCTTGTCTATCTCCTCTATTGATCCTGTCAGATGCTGAAGACCTTGCTGTCATGCACCCAAAAAACTATCATCATCATCATCGTCATCATCATCATCATCATCTGATTGTATCTGGTGAGTGGTCCAGACTTAATAGCACCACAAATGTCAACTGAACAAAAGCTTTGCAAGCTCACTCTTTCATAGGTTAACAACATTTACTTGAGCAGTCTTCTAGTGAAACTTTCTGATGTCTGTTTTCCTACATTTAATTTTGTACAGTTGTTCCACTTTAAATCATTCCACACATCCCTACTAATGTTTTACAGCTCTGAATAATTATCAATTGTGTTGCGTAACACTGATGTGTTTTTCAACCTATTTCTGCAAAATATATTACATTTGTTCATATTAAGGGTCAACACTGAAGCCCTGTAGCTAGTGTATCATCCATGGATTGTCTTGTATTTTCCTGCAGTTTTCTGCTGCTGTTATTTCCCCACATGAAAAATGTGATTCCTACATATATACACTCCTGGAAATGGAAAAAAGAACACATTGACACCGGTGTGTCAGACCCACCATACTTGCTCCGGACACTGCGAGAGGGCTGTACAAGCAATGATCACATGCACGGCACAGCGGACACACCAGGAACCGCGGTGTTGGCCGTCGAATGGCGCTAGCTGCGCAGCATTTGTGCACCGCCGCCGTCAGTGTCAGCCAGTTTCCCGTGGCATACGGAGCTCCATCGCAGTCTTTAACACTGGAAGCATGCCGCGACAGCGTGGACGTGAACCGTATGTGCAGTTGACGGACTTTGAGCGAGGGCGTATAGTGGGCATGCGGGAGGCCGGGTGGACGTACCGCCGAATTGCTCAACACATGGGGCGTGAGGTCTCCACAGTACATCGATGTTGTCGCCAGTGGTCGGCGGAAGGTGCACGTGCCCGTCGACCTGGGACCGGACCGCAGCGACGCACGGATGCACACCAAGACCATAGGATCCTACGCAGTGCCGTAGGGGACCGCACCGCCACTTCCCAGCAAATTAGGGACACTGTTGCTCCTGGGGTATCGGCGAGGACCATTCGCAACCGTCTCCATGAAGCTGGGCTACGGTCCCGCACACCTTTAGGCCGTCTTCCGCTCACGCCCCAACATCATGCAGCCCGCCTCCAGTGGTGTCGCGACAGGCGTGAATGGAGGGACGAATGGAGACGTGTCGTCTTCAGCGATGAGAGTCGCTTCTGCCTTGGTGCCAATGATGGTCGTATGCGTGTTTGGCGCCGTGCAGGTGAGCGCCACAATCAGGACTGCATACGACCGAGGCACACAGGGCCAACACCCGGCATCATGGTGTGGGGAGCGATCTCCTACACTGGCCGTACACCACTGGTGATCGTCGAGGGGACACTGAATAGTGCACGGTACATCCAAACCGTCATCGAACCCATCGTTCTACCATTCCCAGACCGGCAAGGGAACTTGCTGTTCCAACAGGACAATGCACGTCCGCATGTATCCCGTGCCACCCAACGTGCTCTAGAAGGTGTAAGTCAACTACCCTGGCCAGCAAGATCTCCGGATCTGTCCCCCATTGAGCATGTTTGGGACTGGATGAAGCGTCGTCTCACGCGGTCTGCATGTCCAGCACGAACGCTGGTCCAACTGAGGCGCCAGGTGGAAATGGCATGGCAAGCCGTTCCACAGGACTACATCCAGCATCTCTACGATCGTCTCCATGGGAGAATAGCAGCCTGCATTGCTGCGAAAGGTGGATATACACTGTCCTAGTGCCGACATTGTGCATGCTCTGTTGCCTGTGTCTATGTGCCTGTGGTTCTGTCAGTGTGATCATGTGATGTATCTGACCCCAGGAATGTGTCAATAAAGTTTCCCCTTCCTGGGACAATGAATTCACAGTGTTCTTATTTCAATTTCCAGGAGTGTAGTTCGAAAATCAGTGACATTACTGTTTGTTCTTGAACTCCGTACATGTCTTCTCAGTTCCTCCATGTTAAGTACACTAAAATGTCTGACTACAAACTATCATATTGTACTACATCAGATCATTTGGCATGACAAATCCAATTATGATCTGTTACAATACTTAGCAAATTGTGATATTTATACCAGTTGTCAGAATTTCACTTTGATATTATGTTGTATTATTTTGGGTGTGGTTTTACATCATAAAAATTGATTCTTGGAATGAGCTACATTTTATGGTACTACATAAAACTGTTTGTGTGAATAAAATACTCACCATGCAATATTTCAATATTGAAAAGGGCTTCATCTTTCAGATTTCGGATAACTTCATCTGTCATCTGGATATGAATACCATTAGGACCCTGCATATACAAGTCATGTATCTGATCACCAGATACTCCAAGCATAGTTGCTAATTTCTGGGCCATCTCACCACACGAAAAATTATCAAGATACAAAGCATGATAAACTGTGTTCTGGCCCACACAGAGATACACTGTCAGGCACGGTGCAATGGATCTGAAAAAAGAATAGTAGTTAAAGAACCACTTTTACCCATTACATGATGCAACACAAAAAACAAAGCTTTTACAAATGAACCAGATGATGTGACAAACTATATCTAACACAACCAGTTTAGTTTTATTTTGAAGAAAACTGGTAGTGTCAAGGTTTCCAAAATCCAACCAATACATGCCCAAAAAAATTCAACAGTTAACATGTTGAACATATTAGGCAAATGAAATTTTTACTCTTCTGCAGAGTGTGCTATGGTATGAAACTTCCTGGCAGAGTAAAACTGTGTTCCAGACCAAGAACGGATCCTTTCTTTCATGAGCGCTAGTCTTGCAAGTTTTGCAGCAGAGCTTCTGCAAAGTTTGAAAGGTAGGAGGCAAGGTACTGGCAGCAGTGAAGCTGAGAGGACAGGTTGTGAGTCGTGCTTGGTAGCTCAGTTGGTAGAGCACGTGCCTGTGAAAGGCAAAGGTCCCATGTTTGAGTCTCAGTCCGGCACGCAGTTTTAATCTGCCAGTAAGTTCCATATTAGGAGAAGGTGTTGAGCAATTGTTGAAAGCAAAGTAACTGCTTCTCCCTTAAAAGGGAAAAAGAGCAAGTACAGCTGCTGTTCTACACCCAACATTCTTTGAACCTCACTTGCTAAAGGATACTACAATACAAATTTCCAAATGTCAAAGCTCAGTAATTATAAGGGAAACATTTACACATTTTACCACAGGTCATAGTTTCTTGACATGGCCTTACATATATCGTGATATTTATCCATTCAGTGTACTATAGGGCACTGTTTGTACAGGGATTGGGAGAGGGGATATATATCTCTCTCTCTCTCACACTCACACTCACTCTCACACTCACTCACTCACACTCTCGCACACACTCTCACACACACTCTCACACACACTCTCACACACACTCTCACACACACTCTCACACACACTCTCACACACACTCTCACACACACTCACACACTCTCACACACACACACACACTCACACACACACACACACACACACACACACGTGAGGCTTTTAAGCATATTTCTTACCACCAAAATACAAAGTAAGACATTACATGAGACCACCAACACATTTAACAAGAACCACATGTTGGTAACATCTGCCAAAAAGTGATCATGGAAATTAAGTTGTCAGAGTAAAAGCTAATTTTGAGCAACCAAGGACTTACCAATGAGATGATTTTGTTCTGATCATGGAAAAAACTTCGTTTCTAAGATGATGATAACCTGTATGTACTAGCAGTCAGAACGAAAGTGAACCACACTTATGAGGGGAAAAACCCCTGTGAATTCTGGTTAAATATGTAGAAAATTAGCTAATAAAGCTTTTGGATAGTCCTTTAAACTTGAGAGTTCACAAATGTAGAAATTCATACTGTCAACTGCTACATCAATCACATCTCAGAAAAGGAGCAGCCAGACTGATTTTCACGTAATCCCCACCACTTGCAGCAAATCTACTGGTGACCTTCCAATCGTTCTGTCACCATAACCAAGGCATCATATTTCAGATGAAACCATTAAGTATTTTGGTGTAACAATTGAGTACTTGTTTTCTGGTCTTTCGATAACACTTGGTTAATGTCATGGCCTTAGCCATCTGACTGTCTCCAACATGAACAATGACATATTGTCAACACTTACTCTGTTGTTGTTGTTGTGGTCTTCAGTCCTGAGACTGGTTTGATGCAGCTCTCCATGCTACTCTATCCTGTGCAAGCTTTTTCATCTCCCAGTACCTACTGCAACCTACATCCTTCTGAATCTGCTTAGTGTATTCATCTCTTGGTCTCCCTCTACGATTTTTACCCTCCACACTGCCCTCCAATACTAAATTGGTGATCCCTTGATGCCTCAGAACATGTCCTACCAACCGATCCCTTCTTCTGGTCAAGTTGTGCCACAAACTTCTCTTCTCCCCAATCCTATTCAATACTTCCTCATTAGTTATGTGATCTACCCATCTAATCTTTAGCATTCTTCTGTAGCACCACATTTCGAAAGCTTCTATTCTCTTCTTGTCCAAACTATTTATCGTCCATGTTTCACTTCCATACATGGCTACACTCCATACGAATACTTTCAGAAATGACTTCCTGACAGTTAAATCTATACTCGATGTTATCAAATTTCTCTTCTTCAGAAACGCTTTCCTTGCCATTGCCAGCCTACATTTTATATCCTCTCTACTTCGACCATCATCAGTTATTTTGCTCCCCAAATAGCAAAACTCCTTTACTACTTTAAGTGCCTCATTTCCTAATCTAATTCCCTCAGCATCACCCGACTTAATTAGACTACATTCCATTATCCTTGTTTTGCTTTTGTTGATGTTCATCTTATATCCTCCTTTCAAGACACTGTCCATTCCATTCAACTGCTCTTCCAAGTCCTTTGCTGTCTCTGACAGAATTACAATGTCATCAGCGAACCTCAAAGTTTTTATTTCTTCTCCATGAATTTTAATACCTACTCCGAATTTTTCTTTTGTTTCCTTTACTGCTTGCTCAATATACAGATTGAACAACATCGGGGAGAGGCTACAACCCTGTCTTACTCCCTTCCCAACTACTGCTTCCCTTTCATGCCCCCCGACTCTTATAACTGCCATCTGGTTTCTGTACAAATTGTAAATAGCCTTTCGCTCCCTGTATTTTACCCCTGCCACCTTTAGAATTTGAAAGAGAGTATTCCAGTCAAACTTACTCTATACTCCACAAAATAGCACTGTGTGCATAACCCTTAATAAACATTATCCTGTCATGTTTTAACTATTCCTGAATGTGATATGTGATGTAAGGGGAGCAATTGTCTGCCTATATGCCTTTTACTCAAATGGACAATGGAAGGATGCCTCTGAAAGTTTGTTGTTAGTGGACTGATGACAGCATTCTTAGTAACTGCCATGATGAACATGAATCCCACTAAAAATTGTAAATCTGGGATGGAATAACAGTTATATGAAACAGGATAGATTGCTATTCATCACAAAGGATGCACTGAACAGAAGATACACATTTATGTTCAATACGTGTTTGCTGCTAAATGCCTTCTGTATGTAGTGAGTAGCAATATACCCTATTTCATATGATTGAAAGGTGTTTAAAGTTAACCAACATGCCATAGGTAAACAGTTCACTGTCCAAATAAACCAAGGCATAATCAGTCCCATTTGAAAATTAGCTCAGTATACAAGGGTAATCCCAAAAGTAAGGTCTCCTATTTTTTTGTAAGTACATACACCTGTTTATTTCCCTCAATGGTTTACATCAGTTTACAGCTTGAACATTTAGCTATTTTTCGACATGATCACCATTTCTGTTGATGCATTTTTGTAGACACTGTGGCAGTTTTTGTATGCCCATGTCATACTAGCTCACCGCCATGCTGTTCAGAAAGTTATGAATCTCTTCTTTCACCTCGTCATTGGAGCTGAATCACTTTCCGGACAAATGTTCTTTTAACCTAGGGAACAGGTGATTGTCACTGGGTGCCAAGTCAGGACTATAGGGTGGGCGGGTGATTATGTTCCACTGAAACTGTTGCAGGAGAGCAACGGTTTGCTGAGCGATGTGTGGGCGAGTGTTGTCATGGAGAATGTGTACGCCCTTCCTCAACATTCCTCTTTCTCCGGTTCAGAATTGCCCGTTTGAGTTTTTTCAGAGTCTCACAGTACCTGTCAGTGTTAATTGTAGTCCTAGTGGTTCAGCTCCGATGACAAGGTGAAAGAAGAGTTCATAACTTTCTAAACAGCATGGCGGCGAGCTGGTATGACATGGGCATACAGAAAGTGCCACAGCGTCAACAAAAATGCATTGACAGAAATGGTGATTATGTCAAAAAATAGCTAAATGTTCAAGTTGTAAACTGATGTAAACCATTGTACAAATAAACAGGTCTATGTACTTATAAAAAAATAGGAGACCTTACTTTTGGGATTACCCTCGTATCATCTTATGTATGATGCTCTTAAGTAGACAAATAATGTCTGCACTCTTGCTAACATTATTGTAATCCACAAAAAATATATATATTTGCCCAACCATACAGAAATGGAATGACTTGTTGGTGATTGGTAGCCTTGCCTGATAAATCACATTGTCAGAACAGGTTGGTATTCACATGCCTGCAAATAAATGTCATCACAAACACTCTGCAACTACTGCTGCAATAACATGAGGTGGTGCAGACAATACTACATTACGAGAATGTTCCTGAGGCCTTCTTCAGGACCACTAATATACGTATAGTGTATTATTTACTGGTTTGGCCACGACTCCATTCTAGGAGTTCACCAACCCTTACAGAGTGAGTGTCTTTCCGCTCAATACAGTGGTTTCTTTCTGCAACATAACACATGAAACAGCTACAGGCATCTGTAACAACTAGAAGAGCACAATCATGACTCTGAAGGTACTTTCATGACCTATAAATTCCTGAATCTTGATTAAATCTAGCGTCTATGTAGTACCCCAAACATTATGTTAGCTGTATGAATACCCTGACACACAACTGTCAGCAGCTGTGGGAACCAATGGAGCAGCATAACTACAGAGACCTGTCAGTATTTGAGTGTGTCACTTCCAGCTCATCCAGCAGATTGTACTTCAAATATGTCTTACTTTGATGGTAAGATTACTGTGACTGAGTGGTGGAAGTACTGTTTGGCATACTTGCAGAAAAAAAACATGAACAGGTTATCAATTAACTAAGACTTGCTCACATTTTATGCAGTCATCTGAAGTAATTGTAAATGTCAGAAGTTTTAAAGTATATGGCTCAGACAAGTTAAAAACCAGGTGTAATGTATAGTCACACTGAGACTTTTGATTCTGGGTCTGTTCACAGAAATGAATCAAATGAACGACATCAGGTTGGTGTTACATGGGTGGATAGTCCAAAAAGTACACAATCAGTGGTGTATCTCACTAGCAGGCTCAGCTCAGCATTTTAACGAGTGACTTGAGTTTTCAATGTAGGCATCAGTACTATGTTACTCATATCAGTTCATGGCTATTGTGGAGCAGAATACTCTGAGTGCTTCATGTTCAGCTCAAAAAATAGATGTGGTGGTCTGAGCATTTTTCGTGATCATGAACCAAGTCATTTTATAACACAAATGCAATCTTTAACTGAAATGAATACCTTGCTATTCAAAGTCATTAAATCCTGTGTTTTGATCTACCTCTTGAGAGTCTACCACACTACCACTCCTCCCCCTCCCACCAATTACTCCATTTTCTCTCAATTAGCTACATAATTTATGCTGTTCAGTTAGTCTGATTATGTGTAAACTAAAAAAAAAAGTAATAAGACAGCACACAAAGAGTTCCATCCTATGAAAGACACAGTAAGTATCCTACTCCTATTTTCTTATAATTTGTAATTATCATTTGACTGACTGGACAATATTTGAAAAATTAGTCTGGCAATTTAAAATCACAAGTCAAATGTAAATGAAATAACTATTTAATCTATGGGCATCCCAGACAGCATGGCTCTTGTTATTTTCCAGCACTTACCTAAGCTACAAACCATGACTGACATGACATTATTACTATCATGCAGTTCACAAATAGAAGGTAGTGATATTTCCCACTCCTCAAAGACATTTTAATTAATCAACTAATATAGCTAACCTTACAATCACTATACCAGGCAAGCCGTCTGGACATAGAAACTTAGTGCTACCCAAGCTAAGCCAGGGAAGAGTGCTATTTTTGCACTAATTATGTGAGACAAATTTAATTTTAAAAAACTGATACAATTAAGTCCTGCATTACTGTTCCCTCGTGCTGATGGATTGTTTATAGTTCCTACACCAGTCACAGGAAAAAATTATATTATGTCTACTACTTCAAGTGACAATATGTAGTAGAAAATTAGAATTATTCTTGATGAATCTACAGACAAAAATGTTAATACATGTGGCACTGTGAAAGTTAGTATGACACTAACATTGTATGAAAGAAATCTCAGACAAAAATGGTTAGCAAGAACTAAAACTTATTCTGCCTTGTCTATTATAAATCTGAAATGCAACACACAGGACACAGACAGTAGACACACACTTGTTTGCCTTTCAACATCCTATTTAATGGAAAATACTGACATACACAATAGTTGAACTGTATGGCTGAAGCGGGTTGGGTCGTTTGGGGGGAGGAGACCGAACAGTGAGGTCAGCGGTCTATGACTGAAGCAACACTGATACTTATGAACTAAATGACTGTTACAAATGCTGCTACAGATTATGTAGAAACCCTCCAGAAAAATCAAATTGAGTCAACATCTACTCCTAAATTTGTTTAGAATCTTGATTAATATTTCTGGACACGAACTGTCCCTTTTTCCATACAACAACTTACAGCAATTGCTGGAACTTTCATTAGTTCAGAAAAATTTTTTCCATGATATATAAATTGAAATAAAAGCCCATAATCCTATATCAACCAATCACATAAATTTGCACTGGTAGGTCACACATTATCACAAATACTACTATCATATTACAATGCACTGAACTTTACAAAGTATTCCAAAATAAATAACAGTTCTGCAATTTGCTTCAAGTGAATTACAAAAGCTTACATTTAAAAAAGGTTGTGTGGATCATAAGGAAATACACAACACGACTGGCTAACTATTTTTATAGGCAGAAGTTATAATTGGAATTAAAGTCAGATGAGTTTGAGTGCTATGAAGATTAGAAAGCAGTTACATGATAAATTCTTCACAGACAGAGACGAATATTTCGTGGTATCACCAGTGTGTGCTCTGTCTCTCATCAACACCACATCCCCCAGCTGTTCTTTACCTTGGCACTGATGGGCTATTCTCCACTCAGGGATACTTATTTCTATTTTTAACTCTCATAAAAATCTATAAATTTTGAAAACTAGCAGCATTGATTATTACTATAATATTCTCCGTGTGTGTCTTATGTCACCTGTAGCTAACATTTGCATAGCTACATAGTCTTTTCATACCTGTGCTGACGTGGAAACCAGCAATTAATGTTGTGCATCCCCTGAAACACCTATTACAGTCAGATGTGGTAAAATGGTGCTATTCATTGGTGCACCACACATTTCACTGTTCCTTGTTACAGAGGATCGCTCCCCCCCCCCCCCCCCCCCCCCCGCCCCACCCCAACCTCTGATTTCTTATGTCCGCATCACTTAACAGTTCTTGACATAGCTTTTTATGGTTGTCAGTGAACACAGTGTCTGGTTGGCATGAACTTTCTCTGAATATGATAGGCACATTCTTTCCTAGTATGTTTTGGTAAGATGCATTTGCACAACTATTATGGCAACATTATTTTTTTAACCACTTCGAGTATAACAGAGAGTACAGGACTACTGGCTAAAATTCCGTATGGTAGATTGGTTCCAGACAAGCAGTTTTCTCTTTCAACTAGAAGAATTCTGACGAGCATTTGTTTATTTGGGCCAAAGTAAGTAATTTTAATTGTGAGATTAAGACTGCAGGTGTTATAGACATTAAATGACCTTGAATGTCTAAAGTGTTTTATTTATGACCTTGAACCACAAAAAAAAAAAAAAAAAAAAAAAAAAAAAAAAAAAAAAAAAAAAAAAAAAAATACTACATATTGATCTTGCCAAAAGCCGAGAAGCGATTCTTCTTGGTGTTGTAGCTTTCAGGGGCACTCTGGGATGCTCATAGTGTCTCTGGGAACCACTAGGAGTCTATGCGACCTTGAACATAGCGTTTTAAACATGCTTTTGTTGCATCCAACTGGGTGCCGTTCTAGGGACTTTGCGTTGCCCACTGGGCATTCCAGTACATGATGCGACTTCCCCTGGACTTCGCAAATATGTTATATCCAAGCACCAAAAAAAGTTGCTGCAACTGATTATGGGTTTAAGGAGAATAAACATATAAGGTCACCAGTCTCCTATTCACCCCTGCCCCTTCCCCCAGAATGGAAACAGTGTACACCTGTCTGCAGCTAGAGTAAATTCTAAGTGCAAATGTGATAAAGTGTCCTAAATATTTGCTTGGTGTGTGTCAGAGGTCTGACGTGGGTATCGGCATGATGTTCACATAGTGAGATGTGGTAAACTGCCTGAAAACCACAAACTGGCCGGTACAATGACACACATTATTGATCTGTTGGGTGGATTTGAACCGGTGGCAGCATTCCTCTTCATCCCAGAATTTGATGCTTTAAGGCACACAGTCATCAAGGCAGATAATAAAACAAAAAAGATATCAGTCTTACAACTAGAATGAATAAAACATTTCACAGACTTACTTTGAATGAAGAGCATTGAACAACCTAATGCCATCAGGCACACCACAAATTTGTATCAGG
The DNA here is from genome assembly GCF_023864345.2 of Schistocerca serialis cubense. NCBI lineage: Eukaryota > Metazoa > Arthropoda > Insecta > Orthoptera > Acrididae > Schistocerca > Schistocerca serialis. The sequence continues at coordinate 888,450,608 of NC_064640.1, read as the reverse complement.
TCATTTCTTGATAGGCGTAAAATATCTGCCCCAGAAAAGTTAGCAAATGTATGCAGGTAAGATCCAAACCGGTTTGCCTGAAGCCACTGAGCCGCTTGTTGTGCAGTGGCCTCACTTGCCAAAGGTTCCTGATACACCTGTAAAAACAAATATAAATCAAACTTAGACTGCTTAACACCAATTTTTGAACAATTACTATTCACAAATGTCAATTTTAAATATTTCAGCACAGACCTCTCAATTCCCAATCATATTTCTTTCTCCATTTGCTAGAAACTGTCACATTTTCACTTTTCTATGTGTCAACGGACAGTACTGGCACTGTATCAAGCCTAACACACTTATTGTGTCTTCATTACCTATTATTGTGTATTCCTATTTGCAAATGAAGATAACACAGACTGCAATAAGTTACACTTGGCTTTCCACTTTTGACTTTTTCTGAAAATTCTAACAGCTTAAACTGTTTTCCCCAAAAACACAACACAGCATGGTGCTACACTTGTTACATATTTTGCTTTGCCATGTACATTTACATGCTTCTGAACAGCATATTAACTTCCAGAAACATCTGAGAAACTGTAAGAAATATGTTCTGAATTATTTCATTGCCAAATAAATGTTTAGACAACTCAGACATTTCAGTTTCCAATTGTATTTCTTTTCTCTATTTGCTGGATTCTCTGTCATGTTTGCATTTTCAAAATGCCAAATTTGTTATTATCCAAACACATTAAGTCACAATTTTAATGAGCTTTTGTAGGGAGCTTGGCATTTTCACCCATATGGCAACTCTTCTATGGGACTACGGTAAAATTTTCACAAACACGGCACAGAAGACATGCACTGCTTTCTTTTTTCACTATAGAGCAACTGATAATTTATGTGCGACTTGACAATATAAACAGATAAGTAACCAACAATTATTCATGGAATTTTAAAGACTAAATTACTTGTAGTTTCCAGACACTGCAGCAACAATCCGAAATGTCAGAAGAAAGCAAAAATAAAAGCACTAACTAGTATTGAAGGACCTTGTGCAGTCGTAAGCAATTTTCAGACTTTTCTATGAGCCTGTCTGCTACTCAGTACCTCTTCTAATTAAAGGACAGTAATTAATCCTCATACACATTAACTGAGTCCTCTATACCAAATAAAACAATTTTACATATACTACATGTAAAGGAATGTTTCAGGTAAAGTAGCAGTGCTACACATTGCTGACAAATAGTCAAATTTTATACTCTTCAAAGAGTGGAAATCCATTTAAGTGAAACACATGAGCATGTTGCTAGTCGATAAAAGTTTTCTTCTGTAAACAGGAAAACAATGGATAAAATTGGACTAACTTTAAATATATTTCTTGTACCCTGAATTACAGTGGGTAACGATTATGAATTGAGTATAAACAGATTAAAATATGGCTTTTCAGTTGATGAAGAACAATTCTGAAAGTCCAGTCATATTTTGCGATTTAATATGAAGCTTGGTGGACATCCCTACACTGCAATCAACTACCTACAACTGCAAACAGATTCTTGATTTTGCACTTCAGCAGAAACTTGCTTTTACATCAAAAAATGTATCCAACAAATGGATGCTATGAGGGCAAAAAAAGGACATGGACTGATAATTAATACAGAAAGAGAGCAGTTAACGAGTGTTCCATTACTTACTGGAACATCTGTAGGTATGGCTCCTTGATCTGGAAGTACTGTGTTTATCACTGGAACAGGAGGAATTGTGTTCAGTGGTTGTGAACTCCTTTCTTCTTTTGCAGCGACTGAAGTTGAGGGCACATTACTACCATTTGACGTACCAACAGTATGTCCAGAATTACCACTGGAAGAGAAATGGTTACATTAAGAACAAAAGTTAACGTAATACACATACTAGCGAAACAGACTGACCTTTATCTCTAGACTGTTTACAAACAATGAACAGAAACAATAGGGGAAAAAACACTATCACCACATGAATGATACCTATCTTAACGAATACATATGTATCACACAGCCTTTTGCAACATATTAAAACTATATTACAATGAAACTCTACCACTTTACACAGTCATATGATACAAATCAGTGTATCTCTTGGGTGAAAGTATCTCTAGAATAATAACTAGACCCACACCTCAATCAGCGCCATAATAAAGAGTGGTATTTACCAACATGATCTTCATCTATTGAAACATCAAACTCATATCCCTGGCATCATTCCTTACATGTCATTGAAGAAACTATTATGTTATTATGTTCTCCATCATGTCCCTTCCAACAACTTATATCACTGTCAAACTATAAGCTCTCAAAAGTCAGATCTCAGATCACATAAACTGGAGTCAGACGACAGAAATGGGGACCAACAAACAACATACACTCTAGACAGATGACATATTCCATAACATTTCAAAATAATGGTAAATAGCCATTTTTTCCCTTTTCCTCATTATTAGTATCAGTACTGTATGCTTTGAAACAAAAAAAAAAAACTATTTTTTTTTTCTTTCAACAATATTCTTGGAAGGGTTTCATATTTGTATGTATCTACTGACTGCTTACTACTTCTATAATGTATGAATTCCCATGGAATTCCTACATAGATACAATATAAAATACTACCTAAGTAATAATGGATGACTTATCCGTTAGTATAAAATAATTTCTAGATGTGTGGGAAACTTTGCTTCCAAATTTAAATTTAATGGTTTCATAATATTTGTTGACAGAATTACCAAAGAATACATTACATAAACAGTAGCATGAAGTGTTAGCTAAGTTCATATATTTCTGCTATCAGACATTACCACTGAAACAAGATATGCATATGGTCTACAGTACATAATTGTTCTTACACTAGGGTAATTGCTATTAACCTGTAACTTACAGTGCTAGTGCTCGAAGAGTTCGTCTTACTGACGGTCTGTCTCGTGCTGTGTGTTTGCGACAGTGTATCAGCCGCTTAACTCTGTGCTCCCCTTGTGATCTTCTAAGTGTTACTGTCACACGTTTGCCAAGCAATGCCAGGTGTATACGACGTTCATGAGGTATACAAGACATTGAATGATAAAAACGTGCACTCACAACATAGTCCTCATGTGCCAGTGTAACTGTATGAACTAAGAGGAGCATTATGATCGTTTCTTTCTTTCTTTCTTTACTGTTACAAATACTTTACATTTGTACTATCAAGCAATGAGTTATTAAAAGGTAGACTCATTAAATTCAGGTGTAAGTCTCAATTAAATGTCCTGAAGGACATAAAGCAAGAGTGAGTTGAGTAAACAAGATTTTACTATCATCACGAAGAATGAAACTTAACATCAACAACTCTAATCTCACAATTGCTTATTGGTGCATGGATTTTCCAGATCCAACACAAATTGTAAACAATTGACTCTCTAACCTCTCACCGTACAGAACCAATTCACTGCACAACTGCTCAGTGAAGTAGCACAAATCTTCTTGGCCAGGATTCGGTTTTGAACCCGACAAATTTTAACCACTTTGTTGCGACGCACAGCAGCTGATTTTATGTCAGTCCTGCAGCAAACCTGTAACGCCTGCCCCCTTGTATTACACCGGAGGTAAACAAAGCGTTCTTGGGAGATATTAAGCTGACAGCTGATGATGCCAACGAATTACGGCAGAGTCCGTCCAATATCCACAACAGTAGATTTCGGGCAGCCTCTCCTCCCGCACAGGGCCCTCTTCTTTTTGTTGCCGGACGGATTAATTGCTCGTCAGCTAATGAAGTGATCCTGGCGAACAAATACGCTGCCCTTTTCGGCTCCAGCTCCGACACTGCTGTAATGTTCTGGGACTGGAACAACCATTCCCAAATCTTAACGTAGGGTCGCAGCTTTAAAACTCTGAAGCAACTTCTACAATGAATCTGCGAACAGTGTGAACGAGCGCCGACGCTCATTCGATGTTGCCACGGCTGCAACCACGAATGAATCACTTCAATGTTGAACGCACAACTTTACAAGCTGTTCTTATCTCCAGACTTCCCTGGAATCCAGAGAGTGCGACGCTGTTCGGATACATATACAACAACGAACCGACACTGGCAACGACTGCAGTAGGAGTGCGTGCAGAACCGTGCGCCAGCAGCTAAAATCAGCTTCCAACTGGCACAAACCAGTTGCGACGATGTTCCCTGTCGGCTCTGCCTTATTACGTGTTCGGCTAACTCCGCTTTCATTCGGCTTTCAAGGCTGAGCGCTCGTATCGTTGACGTCCTGTGGATTTCATTCGTCCTGCGTGCAACGGAGAGAGAACAAAATACGACACCGAGCTGATATACTATGAACTGTGCGAGATTAACGCGTTTCTTTATTCATTTGTTCTCTGTCACACCGATTAACGTAGACTGTGCTTATCAGCGAATAATATTAGATTCTTCTGTTTTAGTAGTTCCAATGTCGTTGAGCTTTCGGCAGATATTTCGTCTTACGCTGACGTAACCTACTTTTGTTGTAAATATGAGAATGTGAACAAAATAAGCTCATATGTTTCCCTTGACTTTTAACAATATTTGCATAACCTAAATTAGTTTTACCCAAGGATAGGTTCTGAACTAAAATTCTCATTTGTTGACCTGAGTCTTTAATTACGTAATTCATGGAAGTAATGAATCTCAATTATTCGATGACAATCAATAGAACGAAATGTTTCTACCAACATTCTATTCTACTTTGGCGAACGAAGATGGGTATCTGTTAACAGCAATGAGTCGGAGAAGCACATCTAACTCATAAATACCCGTATAAGGGAGGTATTTGTGAAACGAGTTTCAAATAGCATACCGATCGGCACGTCGGATAAGACAGCGCCGGGCAGCAAGGAAGTAGACCTTTAGCATCGATGTGCCACGATGTACTTCGAACTTAAAAAAGCTGTGCAACTCAGCTAAAACAAGGCAAGGTTAATGTGACACTAATAACGGCGCTACGCAACCTAGTGACTTGAAAATCACGTTATGGCACACAAGCACCAATAGAAAAGAGGGGAGGACCTATTTCCGAAACATGTATCACTCTTCAGAACTTGTATCGTGTTGAATTTATACTAGTCTTGGTCACTCCCAGTGAACGTCCGGAACGCTTTCACACACTGTCAGTAGTCTCTCAGTACGGTACTTAACGTACGTCGGCTACGTTTGTATGTCTGAGCAACTGCACAATGAATTTTGCATTATTATTTGAATTCTTACACTTCCCTCTTAGACAAGTAGTTTTTCCGTAATCATGACTATAACGTTTTCATGAATGAATTCGCGAATAAAAACTTCAATTAAGACTCTCAATAGCAATTACTTCCCTTTTCATAGTATTGTATTCCGTGAAGCTGTGAAGTACCTTGTGGCTGACTGTACCACTTTGTTTTCCCGGGTTCGATTCCCGGCGGTGTCAGGGATTTTCTCTGCCTCGTGATGACTGGGTGTTGTGTGCTGTCCTTAGGTTAGTTAGGTTTAAGTAGTTCTAAGTTCTAGGGGACTGATGACCATAGATGTTAAGTCCCATAGTGCTCAGAGCCATTTGAACCACTTTGTTGTTCGCATTAATTCTCAGAAAAGATGGGGGCATCAGTTGAAACTTAACGTTAAAATACAACAGGTGTTACACCTAATAAACGTTTTAGTTTCTGAACAGAGATAATGTTGGATATCAACTACTACAATACAATCTCCTTCTACAGCGTCATTAAAACCAGTGTCGGAAAGAAAGGTTCGAGGTTCCTGAAAATCGCAGTCTTATGTCTAATAACACAGATCGCAGCGGTTAAGACACTGCATTCACTCGCGGGAGTAGCTGTGTTCAAATACCCTTTCAACCATATAGATCTGGTGTTTAAGTGGTTTTACTATATATCATCTAAGGCGAATGTGAAAGTGGTTTCTTAGAAAATGTCATGGCCGAATTTCTTCTCCATCCATGACCAGCCCCAGCTTGTGCTCCGCTTCAAATGACGTCGTGATCGACGAGACGTTAAGCCTTTTAGGCTACCGCTGTTTGTAGAGAAAAGAAGAACATCAAGCGCCAAAATAAAAACAAATTTTCTTGATCGTGGAAGGTGGATTGCTTGTCACATGTGGACCCTACCGAAGGGACACAGAAGACCAATACCGAGAATAAGGAGGAGGAGACTAAAACTGCCGGCATACCGACGGAAGCCATGGTGAAACGGGAGTCGCTACGTGAAACGGAAGTTTTTAAGATCTTGCAAAGCCTGTTACGTGAAGCACAAAGAAAAAGCTAAACTTTTTTCCCACGAAATGATCGTCTCGACGATTGTCTCTAGTAAATTTTAAAATACGGAAGCCCACCAGAACAATAAAAACAGTTTATCACAGTACTGCACATCCACTCTCCCTCATAATCAACAAGTCTTTTGATGAGGGATGTTTACCAGATCTATTTATCGGACATGTCCGACATAACACACACCACACTGCGGCTAGTTGATGTAAAAGTTTCAGTGCGGATTCACAACCAATGTCCGAACGCCTGCGAGGATCACAAAATTATGAGTAGAGAGTTAATAAGGGTGGGAGGGTCGTTGCATAGCGGCCAGCGGGATGCTGGGAAGTTGGAGAGGACGGAAAGAGTGTCCGGATGGCTGAGACGATTGAGGCAACCGTTCTAAGACATGGAGCAGCCGTGTTCGAGCCCTGGTCCAGCAAAGATTTTCAGCACTCGCCGTTGCACTGTTGCAATCCCCTGTGCCGCTGGAAGGGCACAGGTCATCCCCGTTTTCAAGAAGGGACGTCGAGCAGATGTGCAGAACTATAGACCTATATCTCTAACGTCGATCAGTTGTAGAATTTTGGAACACGTATTATGTTCGAGCATAATGACTTTTCTGGAGACTAGAAATCTACTCTGTAGGAATCAGCATGGGTTTCGAAAAAGACGATCGTGTGAAACCCTGCTCGCGCTATTCGTCCACGAGACTCAGAGGGCCATAGACACGGGTTCCCAGGTAAATGCCGTGTTTCTTGACTTTCGCAAGGCGTTCGATACAGTTCCCCACAGTCGTTTAATGAACAAAGTAAGTGCATATGGACTATCAGACCAATTGTGTAATTGGATTGAAGAGTTCCCAGATAAGAGAACGCAGCATGTCATTCTCAATGGAGAGACGTCTTCTGAAGTAAGAGTGACTTCAGGTGTGCCACAGGGGAGTGTCGTAGGACCGTTGCTATTCACAGTATACATAAATGACCTTGTGGATAACATCGGAAGTTCACTGAGGCTTTTTGCAGATGATGCTGTGGTATATCGAGCGGTTGTAACAATGGAAAATTGTACTGAAATGCAGGAGGATCTGCAGTGAATTGACGCACGGTACAGGGAATGGCAACTGAATCTCAATGTAGACAAGTGTAATGGGCTGCGAATACATAGAAAGAAAGATCCCTTGTCATTTAGCTACAATATAGCAGGTCAGCAACTGGAAGCAGTTAATTCCATAAATTATCTGGGAGTACGCATTAGGAGTGATTTAAAATGGAATGATCATATAAAGTTGATCGTCGGTAAAGCAGATGCCAGACAGATTTATTGGAAGAATCCTAAGGAAATGCAATCTGAAAACAAAGGAAGTAGGTTACAGTACGATTGTTCGCTCACTGCTTGAGTATTGCTCACTAGTGTGGGATTCGTACCAGATAGGGTTGATAGAAGAGATAGAGAAGATCCAACGGAGAGCAGCGCGCTTCGTTACAGGATCATTTCGTAATCGCGAAAGCGTTACGGAGACGACAGATAAACTCCAGTGGAAGACTCTGCAGGAGAGACGCTCAGTAGCTCGGTACGGGCTTTTGTTGAAGTTTCGAGAACATACCTTCACCGAGGAGTCAAGCAGTATATTGCTCCCTCCTACGTATATCTCGCGAAGAGACCATGAAGATAAAATCAGAGAGATTAGAGCCCACACAGAAGCATACCGACAATCTTTCTTTCCACGACGAATACGAGACTGGAATAGGAGGGAGAACCGATAAAGGTTCTCAACTCAAGGTACCCTCAGCCACACACCGTCAGGTGACTTGCGGAGTATGGATGTAGATGTAGATGAAGTCATTATTTCCTTCCTATCTGTTTCCCATCCCATTCCCTTTTCATTCATTTCACCCTAAATATTCGTGAGTTTCCCAGATCGATTAAAATACACTAAACTACGCCCAATCCATAAAAAGGGCAAACAAGGGGAAATAAACTATAGGTCTATCTCAATGTTATCAATTTTCTCAAAAATATTTGAAAGGGCTGCATGTGATGGGATGGAAAATTACAATTCATCTCACAGCAATATCTTACGCAGTCAGAATAGTTTCAGGAAAGGCTGCAGAACAACCCACGCAATAAATGAATTGGTCACAAGTTAGTAGATGTCTTCGTGATATAATGTATTATGCGACTTTCGTGACGTCAAAGCTTTCGATATTGTAAACCATAACCTGTTTCTCCAAAAACTGGCATGCTATAGTTTTTAAGGAAAATCTCTTAGATGGATGTCGTCGTACTCGGCAACCAGGACACAAAGAATTCTTCTCTGGCTGGAAAGGTGTCCCAAAAGGTTAAATATTACGGCCACCACTATTTTTGTGTTATATTAATGATATGTCATACTTTAAGTAGAGGCATGGGTTAAAAATAATAATTTGAAATTAAACTTTGAGAAAACAGAGACTGTTCATTTCATCACAAAACTATCAGCACAATGTATAAGTGAAGTAAGCTACAGAGACAAAAAAACTGGACACTTTAAAGTGTCAAAATGCTTGGCGTACTAATAAATAAAATATGTTGTGGAGTCATCACGCGGACAGCGTACTGAGTCGACTGAACAGTCTCACATTTGTCATGGAGGTCTTACATAGTATCACTAATTTAGCTGTAAAAAACTGTATATTACGCATATTTTGTTTCAATCATTAGGTATAGTATAATATTCTGCGAGTCTGAGAAAATTAATCTATTCAACGCTTTTAGACTACAAAAAAGGACCATCCGGGCCTTGGTAGGAGATAAAAAGAAACAACACTGCAAACCCGAATTTGACTAACTATATCTAATGACCATTCCAAGCATGTATATACATGAGATTCTCATTTTCACAATGAGAAATCCCCAACTTTTTGAGGGTAAGTGCCTCTTGCGCCATGAGACTAGACAAAGAGCAAGTTATATTTTAGCTACCAACAGACTAAAATTACATGAAAAAAACTCTACATCATCATCATCATCATCATCATCATTTAAGACTGATTATGCCTTTCAGCGTTCAGTCTGGAGCATAGACCCCTTATAAAATTCCTCCATGATCCCCTATCCAGTGCTAACATTGGTGCCTCTTCTTATGTTAAACCTATTACTTCAAAATCATTCTTAACCGAATCCAGGTACCTTCTACTTGGTCTGCCCCGACTCCTCCTACCCTCTACTGCTGAACCCATGAGTCTCTTGGGTAACCTTGCTTCTCCCATGCGTGTAACATGAAAAATGGCCCTGAGCACTATGGGACTTAACATCTTAGGTCATCAGTCCCCTAGAACTTAGAACTACTTAAACCTAACTAACCTAAGGACATTACACACATCCATGCCCGAGGCAGGATTCGAACCTGCGACCGTAGCAGTCCCGCGGTTCCAGACTGCAGAGCCTATAACCGCACGGCCACCGCGGCCGGCGCGTGTAACATGACCCCACCATCGAAGTCTGTTCGCCCTGACTGCTACAACTATGGAGTTCATTCCCAGTTTTTCTTTGATTTCCTCATTGTGGACACCCTCCTGCCATTGTTCCCATCTACTAGTACCTGCAATCATCCTAGCTACTTTCATATCCGTAACCTCAACCTTGTTGATAAGGTAACCTGAATCCACCCAGCTTTCGCTCCCATACAACAAAGTTGGTCGAAAGATTGAACGGTGCACAGATAACTTAGTCTTGGTACTGACTTCCTTCTTGCAGAAGAGAGTAGATCGTAGCTGAGCCCTCACTTCATTAGCTTTGCTACACCTCGCTTCCAGTTCTTTCACTATGTTGCCATCCTGTGAGAATATGCATCCTAAGTACTTGAAACCGTCCACCTGTTCTAACTTTGTTCCTCCTATTTAGCACTCAATCCGTTTATATTTCTTTCCCACTGACATTAGTTTCGTTTTGGAGATGCTAATCTTCATACCATAGTCCTTACATTTCTGATGTAGCTCTGAAATATTACTTTGCAAACTTTCAGTCGAATCTGCCATCACAACTAAGTCATCCTCATATGCAAGAGTGCTTATTTTGTGTTCACATATCTTAATCTCACCCAGCCAGTCTATTGTTTTCAACATATGATCCATAAATAATATGAACAACAGTGGAGACAGGTTGCAGCCTTGTCTTACCCCTGAAACTACTCTGAACCATGAACTGAATTTACCGTCAACTAACTGCTGCCTGACTATCCACTCTACATTATATGGACATAAAATTTATAAACAAAATCTGGAAGGGGAAGTGTGACACAAATGTAAGAAATACTGAAAGAGGTCCAGAAAAGTATCTGAAAAGTAACTGCTACTGTAGAGTAGAAGATTTCTTGATTATAAGCATCTAAAATAGTATCTGTTTGAAGAAGTAACAACATATGCGTTTCACAGTAACAAACTTAATCTAAGTTTGTATGTAGTGTTAGAATTGAGAAGTCACCTACGTCACAATCTTTGATTGAATGAGGCATGCTATGCGATAAAAATTTGATTTGATACCATCTGGACTAGCGGTTGGCAAACCCTTTGTTTTGAGTTGGAATAGTTCGGGCAACAGTTGGGGCAGCTTGGAGGTTCGCCTTAGAATCATGCAGAATCAACGTCAAGTGATTTAATAAACCTTAACACAACTTTGCAAGTGGTACGTTTCATGCAGACAATAAGTCTGTTTCTAAAGCAAAAAATTACTGTCCCCTCGCTTTCCACGAAGTAACACTTTACTGTTAACTTATTTCAAAGCATCTTACATATAACCTCCACGCTTTGTTCTAAACACATCAAAAAAAGTTTTGCATCACCCCAGATCCCAGAACTCCTGAAGATAGACGTTGACTGTGGATATTGTATCACAGACACAGTCCCTTTGATTGTTCAGAGATGTCACTAAACCCACCCAAAGATGTAAACAACCATGCATGAGCAGCGCCTTAGACGGATGGGGTTCGACAACCGATCAGTTCTAGTCATTCCACCAGGAAGGAGGTATAGGCTCGTGTTGTAGTTCAACCACGGCTAGACGGTCAACACCGCGGTTCGATAGCGTCCACAGAGTTACTTTGTGCCAAGAAGGGCTCTCAACAAGGGAAGTTTCCAGGCATCTCGGAGTGAACCCATGCTCGGACATGGAGGAGATACAGAGAGACGGGAACTGTCGATGACATGCTTCGCTCAGGCCGCCCAAGTGCTACTACTGCAGTGTATGACCGCTACCTGCGGTTTAGGGCTCGCAGAAACCCTGACAGCAACGCCACCATGTTGAACAACGACTTTCGTGCAGCCACAGGACGTCGTGTTATGGCTCAAACTGTGCGAAATAGGATGCATGATGCGCAACTTCATTCCCGACGTCCATGGCGAGGTCCATCTTTGCAACCACGACAGCGTGCACCGCGTTACAGATGGGCCCAACAACATGCCGAATGGATCGCTCAGGATTGGCATCAAGTTCTCTTCACCGATGAGTGTCGCATACGCCCTCAACCAGACAATTGTGGGAGACGTGTTTGGAGGCAATCCGGTGAGGCTGAACGCCTTAGACACACTGAATAGCGAGTGCAGCAAGGTGGAGGTTCCCTGGAGACAATCTGGATCAACAGTGCCTTATGAACGTGTGAATAGTATTCCACGATGAATACAGGCATACATCAATGCAAGAGAACGAGCTACCGGGTATTAGAGGTACCGGTGTGTACAGCAATCTGGACCACCACCTCTGAAGGTCTCGCTGTATGGTGGTACAACATGCAATGTGTGGTTTTCATGAGCAATAAAAAGACCGGAAATGATGTTTATGTTCATCGTTGATCTCTATTCCAATTTTCTGTACAGGTTCCGGAACTCTCGGAACCGAGGTGATGCAAAACTTTTTTTGGTGTTTGTATATTTCCCCATGTAAATTCACGGTTTCTACAATTTTACATCTCAGATATTCTTACCTTTCGGCTGAGAGAGAGAGAGAGAGAGAGAGAGAGAGAGAGAGAGAGAGAGAGAGAAAGAGAGAGAACTTGGTCGCAGCAGAAATACCAGTATCCTCTCTTTACATCTACACTGAGTATTATAATAAGGCGATACGTCTTTAATATTACACCCCAACTAGCAAACTATGTATTTACAGTTAGGGACGAATCATGGGAAGAAAGGTTGCTTTCACGTTTACTGCACTACTGAATGTAACTTAAGTTGCTAGATACATGCAATGTATACATTTGTAGCCTTGTATAACTTACGGATTTATCGTGACTATAGAAGTAGAATCAGCTCAGATTGAGTAAGGATAAGGATAGGAACGGACGGTTTATTTTCACAAAGAACCGACTTTGTATGTCTCAGACCCATTAAGGAAACCACCGAAAACCTTATTCTAGACTCGAGTCCTGATGGCAACATGGTTGTGTGAATTCTGTTCCTTTCGACTTCTAATCCAATGCCTGCGCCAACTCGCTATGGTGAAGCTGAGGAGCTGCGATGGAGGACCAATGATAAACTGCATGCAAGAAAAGCTCTAAGCGGGCAGACATGTGGTTAAATGTTGTCCAGAGACTGGTAACAATTTCTGCCTATAGGCTATGTGTTTGGACAACGCTCTCGGTTATGACATCCACTGAGCAGTTTTGCGAACTAGCGAAAACTATCTACGTTGGGGGCGTTCGAGATTAAAATCGCACGCCCATCATCCACATTTACTTATTACGCACGTTTCCACAAAACATGGAGTTCACTTGTAAACAGATAGCTAGTTCTTTCGGTTTTTTTATTTTTCCTCTACAGTACAACGACTGTAGATAAAGAAACACAATGGTGTACAGTACCGCACGCACGTAGCATCCCAGTATGTAAACTTCTGCCTCAATATGAGGGGAAGGCGAAAAGTCCTCCATGTAAGTCTTTTAGATCAGAAAGGCATTGAGTTTCTCGAAGTAATACCGTTTTAGAACAATTAACTTCCTCCAACGTGTTTCACCAGACTAGATTTTCATGCCTGGTGTTCTAGAACCGATACATTTTGATTGGGCTCTCAGCGTTTTACAGTCACAAATTACTTTAACTGTCGGAATTTATCGAAGTCAGAGGATGTGAAATCTGCCGCACAGGATGGATATTCCAATGATTCGTGCTGAAAAGCCCTGTTTTCTCGTTGCCAAAGCACCTACATGGACAGGTGCGTTGTCCTGATTCAAGACAAGTTTTCCGGTCCTGTTCTCACATAATCAGCTCACATTTCAGCTATCTTTAAGACTAGTACGACCACTTTACTTCCGTTATTTCTTGAACTGTTGAAGATGAGGGAGCCCAATCGTTGCAATCACCTACTTCCGGTAAATTTCACTTCTAAGTAAACCGTCCAAAAAATAAAAATTTTATGAACTGAATTTTATGAGAAGTATTAGTAACTAAACTATTCGGTAAATCAGGTACATACAAACTTATTATATTGTACAGTATGTACGACCATACGCAAAGCAAATTTTCAGCGATGTCAATGTTATATCACTGCCAGTCTGGGAAATTTCCATAGTTCCCTCGTAGTGGTGATATGGAGAACCACGATAATTTGCATAAAGCCTGATTGGGTTGGGTTGATTTGGTGGAGGAGACCAAACAGCGAGGTCATCGGTCTCATCGGATTAGGGAAGGATGGGGAAGGAAGGCGGCCGTGCCCGTTCAAAGGAGCCATCCCGGAATTTGCCTGAAGCGATTTAGGGAAATCACGGAAAACCTAAATCAGGATGGCCGGACGCGGGATTGAACCGTCGTCCTCCCGAATGCGAGTCCAGTGTGCTAACCACTGTGCCACCTCGTTCGGTCATAAAGCCTGACCTATGGAGTAATGGAAGAACGTCATTTGGTGGGACGAGTGTTGTTTCACCCTGATTTCAACTTCCGGTCGAGTTCACGTATCAAGAGAGGCACATGACGGTGGGTCGTTGGTGATTTGGGCAACCATATCGTGGTATTCCATGTGCCCCATGGTTACTCTCCAAAGTAGCATTACTGCCAAGGATTATGTGACCATATTGGCTGTTCAGGTCCATTCCATGGTAAAATATTGGACGGGTTTTGTGAGCAGAAGGATGAACTGTCGTGTCTTCCCCGGCCACCACAGACCCCAAATCTCAGTGTTATTGAGCTTTAGAAGTCTACTTTGGATAGAAAGGTACGTGGTCGATATTTGCAAATTTGTGGTAATGTCTTATGGGACCATACTGCTGAGGTCATCGGTCCCTAAGCTTACACACTGCTTAAACTAACTTACGCTAAGGACAACACATACACCCAAGCCCGAGGAAGGACTCGAAGCTCCGAGTGGGGGAGCCGCGCGGACCGTGACGAGGCGCCCTAGACCGCTCGGCTACCCCGCGCGGCCGTGGTCGATATCCACCTCCATCATCGTTACCTGAACTTCACATTATTTTGCAGGAAGCACTGTATAAGATTCCCTTGAAACCAATACAGGACCTTCATTTATCCATTCCGAGACGACTGGAAGCTGTTTTGATTGCCAGTAGGTTTCAAAATGGTTCAAATGGCTCTGAGCACTATGGGACTTAAATTCTGAGGTCATCAGTCCCCTAGAACTTAGAACTACTTAAACCTAACTAACCTAAGGACATCACACATATCCATGCCCGAGGCAGGATTCGAACCTGCGACCGTAGCGGTCGTGCGGTTCCAGACTGTAGCGCCTAGAACAGCCCGGCCACCCCGGCTGACGTGTTTTTGGTGCTTTACTACTTTTGTCCAGCCCCTGTATCACAGTTTCATAAAATTCTCCATTCTATGTATGTCTCTGTCTGCATTCTATGTCTTCTTGTGAAATGTCCTTGCAAGTACTAAATGAGTAAGATACGGCGGAGAATGCAAGAGTTAAATTAGGTGCGCTGATTTTAATTTTCTTTCTGTAACGAAATTTCTTCCAGCTACGATCAGGTCAATCGTCAGCGTTGCCAAGAAATTAATGTGCCATGGGGAGGCGAGTCCTGCAATTTTAAACTCCAACCATTTAATTAGGTTTTGCGGAACAAGCCAACTATGTGCATAACGTTTCGTAGGCCAATTTCCAACAACGTGTTAATGAA
This sequence comes from Schistocerca serialis cubense, assembly GCF_023864345.2. NCBI lineage: Eukaryota > Metazoa > Arthropoda > Insecta > Orthoptera > Acrididae > Schistocerca > Schistocerca serialis. Next base: position 888,435,261 of record NC_064640.1, on the reverse strand, counting down.
GCGGGAATAGTTTACCTAATGTCGCGTGTGGTGCGCTGATCTGTCACATTCTGACACACATCAAATTGCGTTCATTGTGAAGGCAAGTTTCTGGGAAGTTTCTTACAGGCTGACAATTATTGAACTATACGAAATGAAATCATCATAACCTCTGAACGATTTGCTAGGGCGTTCAAGCCACACGGTTGGCCGGAGGGGGGGGGGGGGGGCGGCTTGATTGGAATTAGTCTGCGCATTGTGGTTTGGTTTAGCGACGAAGCCCACTTTCACTGAGAATCCGTATTTCGAGATCGAGAAGTCTCTCCAACTTCAATGTGTATTGTGCAATTACAGTCACGGAATAATCGGTACGATATTCATTCATGACTGGGTGACTACCGATCGGTACGTGAAGGTTTTGGAAGAGGATTGCATCCCTATTATCCAAAGTGACCCTGATTTCGACAAGATGTGGTTCATGCAAGACGGAGCTCGACCCCATCGAAGCAGGAGTGGGTTTGATGCCATGGAGGAGCGCTTTGGGGACAGCCTTCTGGCTCTGGGGAACCCAGATGCCACTGACATGGGCCTCGATTGGCTGCTATATTCTCCGGATCTGAGCACATGCGACTCCTTTTTGTGAAACTATATTGAAGATAAAGTGTACAGAAATAACCCCAAAACCATTTCTGAGTTGAAAACAGCCTTTCAGGAGGTCATCGATAGCATCGATGTTCCAACACTTCAGCAGGTCATGGAGAATTTCGAAATTCGTCTGCGGCACATTATCGACAACGATAGCACGCATATCGAACATGTCATAACCTAAATCCGAATGTCTGTAGAGACGTTTACGTGCTGATTAAACTGTGTGCATGCCGTATTTTGTAACTAATTTATGTCGTTTCCATATAGTTCAATAATTGTCACCCAGTATGTGAGGCCACTATAAAGAGGGCGAGAGACCGGGAGGCTCGTTTTCTCACAGAATGCAGACTGCGAGAACGTGAACGCCTGGAGCAGCAACCGTGACTCATTCCAGGCTAACGTGACGGAGGACGAAAATAGCGCGCCTCTGTACTGCGCGTGCGTTTCCTCGCCCACCCTGGCTGGAGGGGACAACCTACGCCAAACAACTCATCCGTCTCACGGAGATTTCGTAACATCACGCTACATCCAACGGCAGGAATAGGTCCTGTGGACTTTGGCTGCCACTTGAGAACAAATTTGAATTCTTGAAATAAAATCGCCAATTACAACTTATCTTTGAAGAAAGATTAAGGAAAGGCAAACCTACGTTTCTAGCATTTGTAGAAATAGAGAAAGCTTTTGACAATGTTGATTGGAATACTCTCTTTCAAATTCTAAAGGTGGCAGCGGTAAAACACAGGGAGCGAAAGGCTATTTACAATTTGTACAGAAACCAGATGGCAGCTATAAGAGTCGAGGGACATGAAAGGGAAGCAGCGGTTGGGAAGGGAGTGGGAAAGGGTTGTAGCCTCTCTCCGATGTTATTCAATCTGTACATTGAGCAAGCAGTAAAGGAAACAAAAGACAAATTTCGAGTAGGTATTAAAATCCATGGAGAAGAAATAAAAACTTTGAGGTTTGCCGATGACATTGTAATTCTGTCAGAGACAGCAAAGGACTTGGAAGAGCAATTGAACGGAATTGGCAGTGTCTTGAAAGGAGGATATAAAATGAACATCAACAAAAGCAAAACGAGGATAACGGAATGTAGTCGAATTAAGTCGGGTGATGCTGAGGGTATTAGATTAGGAAATGACACTTAAAGTAGTAAAGAAGTTTTGCTATTTGGGGAGCAAAATAACTGATGACGGTCGAAGTAGAGAGGATATAAAATGTAGACTGGCAATGGCAAGGAAAGCGTTTCTGAAGAAGAGGAATTTGTTAACATTGAGTATAGATTTAAGTGTCAGGAAGTCGTTTCTGAAAGTATTTGTATGGAGTGTAGCCATGTATGGAAGTGAAACATGGACGATAAATAGTTTCGACAAGAAGAGAATAGAAGCTTTCGAAAAGTGGTGCTACAGAAGAATGCTGAAGATTAGATGGGTAGATCACATAACTAATGAAGAGGTACTGAGTAGAATTGGGGAGGAGTTTGTGGCACAACTTGACAAGAAGATGGGACCGGTTGGTAGGACATGTTCTGAGATATCAGGGGATCACAAATTTAGCATTCGAGGGCAGTGTGGAGGATAAAAATCGTAGAGGGAGACCAAGAGATGAATACACTAAGCAGATTCAGAAGGCTGTAGGTTGCAGTAAGTACTGGGAAATGAAGAAGCTTGCACAGGATAGAGTTGCATAGAGAGCTGCATCAAACCAGTCTCAGAACTGAAGACCACAACAACAACATCACAACAATTTATTTATTTATTTTTGCAATAACCACACGAGCCATAGTTAGTAGGCGCCTTGCGTGAATCTTAGCCAACATACTACGACTGTGGAGATTACTGCATATATAAAAAAAAGCAGTTTTAACAGTCATTGTCAACTACAGCCAATTAGGTTAAAATAATTAAGAGCAACAATAACCCCAGGATTGCCTAAGTGAGACAGGACCGCTCTTGTTCAGTATACACATAAACGACATGACGCATTGGTTGAAAAGCAACCTGAGATTTTTTGCTGACGACTTTGCAGTATATGGAACGGTGTCATCCTTAATACACTACTGGCCACTACCCACCATATTCTTCTGACTTTATATACACTACTGGCCATTAAAATTGCTACACCAATAAGAAATGCAGATGATAAACGGGTATTCATTGGAAAAACATATTATACTTGAACTGACATGTATTTACATTTTCACGCAATCTGGGTGCATAGATCCTGAGAAATCAGTACCCAGAACAACCACCTCTGGCCGTAATAACGGCCTTGATACGCCTGGGCATTGAGTCAAACAGAGCTTGGATGACGTATACAGGTACAGCTGCCCATGCAGATTCAACACGATACCACAGTTCATCAAGAGTAGTGATTGGCGTATTGTGACGAGCCAGTTGCTTGGCCACTATTGACCAGACGTTTTCAATTGGTGAGAGATGTGGAGAATGTGCTGGCCAGGGCAGCAGTCGAACATTTTCTGTATCCAGAAAGACCCGTACAGGACCAGCAACATGCGGTCGTGCATTATCCTGCTGAAATGGCTGAAATGTAGGTTTTCGCAGGGATCGAATGAAGGGTGGAGCCATGGGTCGTAACACATCTGAAATGTAACGTCCACTGTTCAAAGTGCCGTCAGCGCGAACAAGAAGTGACCGAGACGTGTAACCAATGGCACCCCATACCATCACGCCGGGTGATACGCCAGTATGGCGATGACGAATACACGCTTCCAATGTGCGTTCACAGCGATGGCGCTAAACACGGATGCGACCATCATGATGCTGTAAACAAAACCTGGATTCATCCGAAAAAATGACGTTTTGCCATTCGTGCATCCAGGTTCGTCCTTGAGTACACCATTGCAGGCGCTCCTGCCTGTGATGCAGCGTCAAGGATACCCGCAGCCGTGGTCTCCTAGCTAATAGTCCATGCTGCTGCAAACGTCGTCGAACTGTTCGTGCAGATGGTTGTTGTCTTGCAAACGTCCCCATCTGTTGACTCAGGGATCGAGACGTGGCTGAACGATCCGTTACAGCCATGCGGATAAAATGCCTGTCATCTCGACTGCTAGTAATACGAGGCCGTTGGGATCCAGCACGGCGTTCCGTATTACCCTCCTGAACCCACCGATTCCATATTCTGCTAACAGTCGTTGAACCTCGACCAACGCGAGCGGCGATGTCGCGATACGATAAACCGCAATCGCGATAGGCTACAATCCGACTGTTATCAAAGTCGGAAACTTGATGGTACGCATTTCTCTTCTTTACACGAGGCATCACAACAACGTTTCACCAGGCAACACCGGTCAACTGCTGTTTGTGTATGAGAAATCGGTTGGAAACTTTCATGTCAGCACGTTATAGGCGTCGCCACCAGCGCCAACCTTGTGTGAATGCTCTGAAAAGCTAATCATTTGCATATCACAGCATCTTCTTCCTGTCGGTTAAATTTCGCGTCTGTAGCACGTCATCTTTTTGATGTAGCAATTTTAATGGCCAGTAGTGTAACTGTAGGAGGATACGTGGTTATTTGGATAGAATTTCTATTTGGTGTAACTAACGAGGGGTTGCTCTAAATATAGAAAAATATAGTTTAATTCATATGAATACATAAAACAATCCTCTAGTGTTCGAATACAATAGTAGAGGTGTGCTGCTTGACATTCACTTCGACTAATTATCTATGTTTAACGTTGCAAAGCAACATGAAATGGAATGAGCAATTAAGGCCGGTAGTAGAGAAGACGAATCGTCGACTTCGGTTTGTTGGAAGAATTCCAGGTAAGTGTAGCTCATTGGTAAAGGAGAAGTCGTAAATGGCGTGTGCGACCCATTCTGCGCTCGAACGTTTGGGATCCCCGCCAGATCGAAGAAACACGTCGAAGCAATTCAGACGCGTGCTTCTAGATTTGTTAGTGATAGGTTCGAACAACATGCGCGTAATACGGAAATGCCATGGCAACTCAAATGAGATTCCCTGGAAGGAAGAAGACACTTTTATCGTGATACGTGGTTTGCGACAGACTGCACAATGTTCTATTGCTATTAACAAACATCTCACGTAAGGGTCGCGAAGGTAAGGGAAATCAGGGCTCGTAAGCAAGCACACAGACTGTAGTTTTTCACTCGCTCAGTTTGTGTGTGGATCAGATAACGGAGTCACTGGAAATGCAGAAGGTACCCTCCGCCATTCACCGTGTCGTGGCTTGAGTGGTATGTAAGCAGAAGCAGATATGCAGGAGAATGCACTGAGGTGACAAAAAGTCATGGGATGCCTCGTGATATCGTGTCAGCCGTTCTCTTGCCCGGGGTAGTGCAGCAGCTCGGCATGGCATAGACTCAACAACTCGCTGGAAGTCCCCTGCAGAAATTTTGAGCCATGCTCCCTCTGTAGCCGTCCGTAACTGCGAAAGTGTGGTCGGTGCAGGATTTGATGCACAAACTGACCTCTAGACTATGTCCCATAAATGTTCGATGGGCTTCATGTCGGGTGATCTGGGTGGCCAAATCATTCGCTGGAGTTGTTCAGAATGTTCTTCAAACCAGTCTAACAAATGTGGCCCGGATGCACGGCGCACAGTCATCCATAAAAATTCCATCGTTGTTTGCGAAGACGACGTCCATGAACGGCTGAAAATGGTCCCCAAGTAGCCAAGCATAACCATTTCCAGTCAATGATCGGTTCAATTGAACCAGATAAAATAGTCCATGCCATGTAAACACAGCCCACACCATTATGGAGCCACCACGAGTTTATACACAGCCTTGTTGACTATTTAGGTCCATGGCTTCGTGGGGTCTGCGCCATAATCGAACCCCAGCATCAGCTCTTACCAACTGATATCGGGACACATCGACCTGTGTACGGTTTTCCAGTCGTCTAGTGTCCAACCGATATGGCTACGAAAACAGTAGGGGCGCTGCAGACGTGTTGTTAGCAAAGGCACTCGAGTTGGTCGTCTGCTGCCTGAGCCCATTAACGCCAAATTTCGCCGCACTGTCCTACCGGACACGTTCGTCGTACGTCCCACATTGGTTTCGGCAGTTATTTCGTGCAGTGTTATTTGTCTGTTGGCACTGACACTTCTACGACAACGCCGCTGCTCTCGATCGAGAAGTGAAGGCGGACTGCCACTGCGTTGCCTGTTGTGAGAGGTAATGTCTGAAATGTGGTATTCTCGGCACACTCTTGACACTGTGGATCTCCGGAATATTGAAGTCCTTAATGATTTCCAAAATGAAAGTCCCATGCGTCTAACTGCAACTACCACACTGTGTCAAAGTTTGTTAATTTCCCTCGTGCGGCCATAACCACGTCGAAAACCTTCCCACATGAATCACCTGCATACAAATGACTGCTCCAGCAATACACTGCCGTTTTATAACTTGTGTACGCGATACAACCGTCATCTGTATTTGGGCATATCACTACCCCATGACTTTCGTCACCTCACTATACGGTGAAACGTTAACACAGACTCAGTTGTAGGTAAAGCAAATGGCACGCACTGATTCGACGGTAACTTATTGGTTGACAACAGCCTCGATTCGGACGATACTGGTCGACTGAGTGAAATCAACGGACAAATATCTAACGTTCTGGAACTCTGTGATGACGTATCGCTAGAAGAGTGCTACGAAATGCAAGAAGACTTGCAGATGATTAACGCATGATGCAAAAACTGGCAGCTGACTCCCAACATAAATAAATTTAATGGAATGATCACAAGCAGATTAAACCTTCTAATATGTTTCACTACACAACTGATGATGAGTCACTGGAATCAGTCACAACCGTCACGTACTTACGAAGATGTATTCGGAGTAGTTTCGGGTGAAATGACAGCATAAATACGGCTTTGGTGGAGGACACTGATTTGTAGGAAGGTTCCTAAGGACTATCCACCCACGAAGTAGACCACCGAGAAAATTTTTGATCCATCAGTTGAGCCGGCCGCGGTGGCTGTGCGGTTCTAGGCGCTTCAGTCCGGAACCGTGAGACTGCTACGGTCGCAGGTTCGAAACCTGCCTCGGGCGTGGATGTGCGTGATGCCCTTAGGTTATTTAGGTTTAAGTAGTTCTAAGTTCTAGGGGACTGATGACCTCAGATGTTAAGTTCCATAGTGCTCAGAGCCATTTTTTGATCCATCAGTTCGAAGTATTATTCATCTGCTGGAAACCTCGCCAAGTTTTATCAACAGAACACAGAGAAAAAATTCAAAGAAGAGCTGCCTGAATTCTCACACGTTCGCTGTGTAGTACAGTAGAGTCAGATATAATCAAGGAACTCCAATGGGGATTGCTGCAAGATGGGCATTCTGCATTGTAGGACGCCTGATGGTAGAAATTCTCAAAGCGTACATTGCAATACGAACCAAATAAAATATCGCTCCCTTCAATGCTAATTCATGACGTGACTTGTTCGTGACAACTGGTGTTGTGGACTTCAGTCTGAAAAGTGGTCTGACGAAGCTCTCATGCGCTCCTATCCTTTGTAAGTCTCTCCATCCCCGCATAAACTACCGCAATCTACACCCATCTGAACATGCTTGTCACATTCTAGTCTTTGTCTCCCTCTATAATTTTCACCTCCCCAAATTTCCTTTGATTACTAAGCTAACCACTCCTCGATGACTCAAGATGTGTCCTTTAAACCTATTATTTCTTTTAGTCAAGTTACCCCATAAAAATTCAGCACCTCTTCGTTGGTTTTGCAATCTAATTGTATCACCTTCAGCATTATTCTGTAACATCACATTTCAAAATCTTATATCCTAACTGGTATCATTATTAATGAAGAACATTCTGGCAGATGTGGAATTTTAGTTAATGCAATCCCTTCCCTTAATTTACATCTAACTTACTGTCCACGAGAGTA